>NC_041401.2:94679727-94684727 GCF_900747795.2 Erpetoichthys calabaricus | reverse complement strand
TTCAAATATATACATTGGTTGAGATATATATATTGGTTGATATACATTGGTTTCGATGTATATATTTGTTTAAATAGATTGGTTTAAATATATACATCGGTTCAGATACATCCGTTCATAAATATATATTGGTTCAGATAGATCCATTCAAATATATACATTGGTTGGGATTTACAGGCAGGCACAACGTGGCCACCCATGTTTAGCATCTCCCTTTCACTTCATCATTGCTTCAACACCGTTGTAATTATTGTGCATATTTTATGCAAGTAGCATATGCCTGTCTGTCGCGTTTTGTTTCGTAAGCCCTCTTGGTTGGGGGTCCTCGATTTCAATGCACTTTTTTTCCTTTCATTATTTAAAACACTTGCACAGATACCCGCCTCTTCGCCCAGCTCCGTCCCGCCCCGGCTCATTGTACCCGCCTCACTCGCTCCCTCTTGTCCCTCCCATGACAGATTCTTCTCAAAAGCCGAGTTACCGGAAAGCATTGATCGCAACCGCAGTATGTCCCATTTTTTCACCTCATGAGAGGCTGGTTTATCAGTGACCGAAAGCCGCACGGTGATATCTGTGATTCCGCATTGGCAGCATTTCATTAAAGGGCGATATGCTTCAGCAAGGAACTTAGTCCCATTTGCTGAAAGGATGTTATGGAGGAAAACAATGGAGTTGCTTTGTTTTTTTAAAATGTTGATCACAGATCAAAATGACCAGAATATTCCTGCTTCACAAATAACTGACGTTTAACTGTTTTTATAGTAAAACTGACAAAACGACACACGTGCACACGTACACACGCACGTACACGCACGCGCACACACTTAAGCTCACAAATCGTGGGTCCCACATACTACTGATTAAGAGTATGTGTCAGGGGCGATCATCAAGAGACGCTGGTTTATCATTAACCGAAAGCCGCCCGGTGATTTCTGTTATTCCGTATTGGCAGCATTTCATTAAAGGGCGATCTGTTTCAGCAGGGACATTAGTCCTGTTTGCTGAAAGGATGTTATGGAGGAAAACACTGCAATAGCGCTGTTTCTTCTGAATGTTTATTAGTGATCAAGGATCAGAATGATCAGAATATTCCTGCTTCGCAAATAACTGATGTCTGTTTTTATTGTAAAACTGGCAAAACCACACACACGCACGTACACACACACACAACACACACACACTCAAAGTCACAAATCGTAGGTCGCACACACAACTGATTAAGTGTATCTGTCACGGGCGATCATTTTTTTCACCTAATAAAACTTTAGTTCGTCAAAGTTAGAAAGCAGCAAGGTGATTTCTATTATTCCTTATTGGCAGCATTTCATTTAAAGATGATTCACGTCAACCAGGCGAAAGAGTATCTTATTTTGACAGGACGATGTTCTTTTAGGCTTAAGCATTTTTGATTGACTTACAAAAGAAAATAGTTATTACTTACCCTCTTTGCTTTGAATTGGCTTTTTAAAAAACTTTTTTGATATAATTTATTTATGACAGTTTAAAATAAAAAAATAGTGCTCAAAATTATAATGCGGCGTATCTAACATGAAAAGGTGGTGGTAGGAGTAAAATGCTAACTCACAGCTAAATGATCACTGGTTTGTGTCCGGGGGGCTTCCTTTCTGTTATTTTATTTATTTATTTTTACAAATTGCTTTGAGTAGTAAGAAAGGCGCTATAAAATATATTATTATTATTATTATACGTGTGAATGCGTGATCAAATTCAGCCGCTGCGTAGTGGAGTATAAATAGGGACACTATTCGCTCAACAATACCACAAGTTCATTGAAATAATTACACAGTAAGGTGCGCACGCAATACAAACATAATGTGTATATTATTGAAGTAAAGGTTCATATAAATTGATTATATACAAATTTTTAACAAGTTGAGAGATGTAAACTGGTTAAAATGCACGAAATTATACATGTATTGCTTTATAGTCCACATATAGTGTATGTATATTATTAAAATAATGATATAAAAATCATATAAAATGGTATAGAATCTGCGTCGTAGACTTATTTGTGTTTTTAATTAGTTTGCTTTAAAAAATCTTACGGCACACATTTGAACCGTTGAAAATCGCTCATCTTAATCAATTTGTTTTAACGCATGCTCTGTGTAAAATGCTGTCATATCTTGTTATTAAACATGCACGCGCAGCGATGTCCTGATGTCTGCATTCTAAGGCTGCAGGTATATTTAACGCTATTCACGTTTTACTGGGATGCTCTGTGATTGAGGGCGGACAGTAAACTTTGTTAAAATCCATCCATCCATCCATTTTCCAACCCGCTGAATCCGAACTGATATCAAAAAAATACCAGTCGTCAGTTGTATTTTCAGTCGTTTTGGCGTGTTTACTGTTCTGTTACCAAACAATTCTTCAACGGGGCTCATCAACAAAGAAATGTGGATAGTAAGATTTAGTAAAATATCAGTAATAATAATACATTACTCGACACCCAGTAACACTTTACAAAGACATTTAAAAGACAGCTTGTTAAAATAAATGTAGCAATCCATTATGCTATAAGTGATAGCTTGCTCTTAAACATTTGCACAGGTGGTTTTTCCTGGGGATAAAAAAGGAAAAAAAATCCATGGGAAAGGCTTTGTTGTTCAACTCAAATTTCACTTCCGCCATGTGAGTCATTAAAACTATTGGAATGAAATATAGTTCTATATAAATAAATAAATACATTTCCTATCACAACCACCCTTTAACCCCTGTACATTGGAGAGGAATCTTGTTTTCACAGCAGGTGCAATTATCCTATAAAACACATAGGAGTTCTGTGCACCGTTTTTCATGGGGGATTAAAACTCATCAAATGTATTTTAAAAACTTGTAGCAGTCTGTGGCATTCCTCATCTGCCATGGTCCATTACAAAATGAACGCCAGGCAGTTAAAATTGTGCACAGTTTCTTTAATAAGCCTATCAGACAGTCTTTTATAGCACTTTCATATCTAGTGTGTCTCTTAATCCCTTCTAGCAGAAGAGACACTCATTTCCACATCTTGGTCTATGGAGTAGAAATGTGTGCCCCCTGTCTTCTGCTTGCAAAATTAATACTGGAATTACAAAATTGTCCACAATTTATTTCAAAAGATTGAAGGAAGTCTTCTATATCACTTTTTTGTCTACTATGTTCCTTACTCATCCACTCATCCACTAATTAAAAAAAAAAAAATCAAGCGCTTACACTGTCTTTTTAAAATATGTCTATGAAAATCACTGTGAGTAGCCAGAGAAATGCTATACAAATGTAAGATATTATTATTATTATTATTATTTAGGTTTTTTAAAATTCAAATAAACCTGATAGGACTTCTTCCAAGAAATGTGCCACTCTAGGATACCAACAAAGTCAAACTAATTAGGAAATTTTGTGATCAGTTTGTTTAAAGTATATTGAGCAAAAAATAACTTTTCATCATCTTCTCATTCTAATTTGGCATTTCATGATACAGTATATACTGCAAATATACATTTAAATTGTAACCGCTGACAATTATTTACTCATGTGCTTGCGTTTTCCATAAAACAGCTTCAATATGTGCACAAAGAATAGGTAATAAAACACACAAATTCTGACATTAGCATGACTGTTGAAAGAAAAACATGTATTAGAAACTATTCTATGGAGTTTTCATAAATTAATCATTATATACCTTTTGATGTTTCTTGATATATTTTGTAATCAGATTTTTTAAATATTTTTTATTTTTACTGCCACTTCACAGATCAACAATCCCCAACTTGGTCACTGTCAGAATAAGTCTTTAAACTTTTTTCCTGTGCCAATTAATACATTTTCCAGGTTTCACTACCCATCTGAAAGAGTTGGCATCAGGTTAAGTTGCACTTTTAAACTGTAGTAGTATGAGCGAGTGTCAGCGTGGCAAGCACTAGACTGGCATTTCTTTCCGTCTAATTTTTTATCTTTTGGCCCAAGCCTGTAAATCTCTTTTGTAAATGGGTGGCTTGGATAGAGAACAGATACTAACAATTTTCAAGGCTATTTTTAAAAATACTGAAAGATATTTGTGTATGTGTGTTGTGGTGCCCCATGTTGTAAGTGTTAGATCCATTGAAGAAGTCAACTTAAACAAAGAAAATGTACATTTTGCAGGTTTCTTTGAAGTGTTTTACATTATAACCATATTATTAATTGGTGCGTGAATATAATTTTTTCAAGGGGATGACCTTTACTATTGTCAAAAAGACTAGCAGGGCAACAGGAGGAATATGAAAGTTATTTTTTGAGTTTAGGAGACAAAGGATACTTGTAAGGAAGTTCATGCCAGTGCTATCGGTGTACATTCTGGAATTTATAAAACTGCTGATATTATTTCACAAAGATGTTACTGGCCTGGTTTTATGCTGACATTAAAATGGCTACGTTTTCTGATAATTATAATCATTATTTTAATTAAAAGACTATAACTGTCAGAACAGATTCAATAAAATGTTTCAATATCTCAGTTGCTGTTTGTCGGACTCTTTAATTGACTTGTCATACAAATGTGTATCAGTGGATATTTGGTACCTCATTTGACAAATAATATGAATGTTTCAAAATCTCATAGATAGATAGATAGATAGATAGATAGATAGATAGATAGAATTCTATTTGTCCTCTAAGGGAAAATGTGCTTTTTTTAACAGAGGCTGAATGAATAAATAAATTAATATATAATGAAAAAAATAGCCAATCCAATAACAATTTGAGCTGTCTAGTGTTCATTCTGCAAGCAACAGTTGGGCCTCACAACTCTGAGGCAAAAGCTCAGCTGTAGAAGTGAGTGTCCCTTTGAGTGGAGAGGACAATGGGACATAGTAGACTTGAAAGTGATGTAGAAGACTTTCATCAATCTTTTACCATGGATTTCAGATAATATTACTTATCCAGGGTTCATTTTGAAAGCAGCAGATAGGGTGCACACAAGCGGATCTGCTCCAGCCATGGAAATGAGTGTTCCCTGT
>NC_041401.2:94564727-94674727 GCF_900747795.2 Erpetoichthys calabaricus | reverse complement strand
TATGGGTGGTTACCTGGCACTGTAGGGTTGCCACCCGTCCTTTAAAATACGGAATCGTGCCGCATTTGAGAATGAAATTGCGCGTCCCGTTATGAATCAATACGGGACGGGATTTGTCCCGTATTTTTTTTATCATTTTTTTTAAAGCAGCGTTTCATGCAAATCATCCCACACGCATTTTATGAAGATGCCTCCTTTCCTACTTTTGATTGGGTAATACTTGATGTCATCGTTAGTTTGATTGGTCTTTTTAACTGTCCAGTGAGGAGGGCAGGTCTTTTAAGTAGAGTCTGCAAACTGTTGGCACTGAGATGTGGCACCCGCTGCAGTATGCGTCGCTTATTTTTTTGTATTAAAAGTGGTAACCCTACCTGGCAGGTAACACTTATGTTTGGTCATGAAGTCGTCTAAAATCCGCCACGTGCCCTCTTTTAATTGCGAGAAGCAGATATATATAGCCAAATTCTCGCGCTTCGTTGCGGCGAAGTACTGCTTTTAATTTTTTAAGAAGAAAAGAAAACCTTTTTAAACGGATCGAAAATATACCAATAACAATTTGTTAAGGATCTGTTTTTTTGTGAACCTCGCTTTTCACAGCTGTCGCGCTACGGCGTGTGTTTCGTTTATTTGACAGTATGTAGATCGTGGTAATTACATTCATGGCATTCGTTTTCTGAATCACAATCTGACTGTATGGGTGGTTACCTGCCAGGTTACGCTTGTGGTTGGTCAGGAAGTCGCCTTACATCCACCACGTGCCCTCTTTCTGTTCCCAGAAGCTGATCATAGAATGGTTTTAATAGTTTACTTTCAAATAATGCAAAGAGTATGCGACACGTGTTTCTCCCTAATTCTGGGCTCATCAGGCATACACACTCACTGCATCCCCTCTCGTGAATCGAATCTCTATCGTCAGCGCCAGAGTTGAAGCCCCTAGCGTTGCGGTCAGCAAGTCGGCTAACATCCGCCATGTGCCGTCTTTCAGTTGCGAGAAGCAGATCATAGAATGGTTGAAACCGTTGCGCCACGGCGTGTGGTTCGTTTATACCTCGTGTCTTCTCATTAAACTTTTATCTCGCGAATATGTTATTGCAATCCGCAGCGGGAGCGTTTCTATAAACTTAATTTAAACTTACGTTTTACACCGTGCTTTGTTTCCCTTATGAACATGCTTGTATGCTTCACTCGCTCCCTTCTCAATTGTTTAATGAATTTTTTGCTCTTCGCTGTTTGCGGCTCTTCCTTCATTTCTCCCTACTGCGTTCTTTTATCTCGCGAATATGTTATTGCAATCCTTAATGGGAGCGTTTCAATAAACTTAATTTAAACTTACGTTTTACACGGTGCTTTGTTTCCCTTATGAAGATGCTTGTATGCTTCACTCGCTCCCTTCTCAATTGTTTAATGAATTTTTTGTTCTTCGCTGTTTGCGGCTCTTACTTCATTTCTCCCTACTGCATTCACAGTCTTTTCACGTGATTACGTGGGAGGCGTGATGACGTGACACTCAACTCCGCCTCCCACGGCCATCAAGCTGCTGTCCATTACAGTATATTGTCAAAAAAGAGGTTCCAGTTATGACCATTACGCGTTGAATTTCGAAATGAAACCTGCCTAACTTTTGTAAGTAAGCTATAAGGAATCAGCCTGCCAAATTTTAGCCTTCCACCTACACGGGAAGTTGGACAATTAATGATGAGTGAGTGAGTCAGTCAGTCAGTCAGTGAGGGCTTTGCCTTTTATTAATTAGTATAGATAATTCCGGACTGACTAATACATATTCACTGTGAATGTCAGACTTCTGCAGCTTATACACATTTCTTTTCACTGTGATACATTTAGTTCTTTGCACTTCCCTTTGGTTTTCCATTACAACAAACACTTTGAACATGGCACATTTTGTAGCACTGTTTGCACTCTTCATTCTTGAACAGTGTTTTATTTATCTTTTTGAATCATGGCTGTCACCATTTTGTTTACACTTCTATTTTTCACTCCACTTACTACTTCAATTCCGTCTTTATTTTCAATTTTCATTAAAATGGCAATTAGCCTCAGTTAACAGTCTCTTCTGGATGCCCTCATGAAGTATTCTACACATGGAACCAAACAATCATACAATGCATCATTTACCCCATCACCAAACTGACAATATTCTGATAGCTTTTTCAGTCCAGTCACGTAAGCTGCAGTTGTCTCTCCCTCATTTTTGCAGAGGAGATTGTATGCTCTCCATCCCAAGGCACTCAGTAGCATAGGGTCATGTTTTAGACTGGTGTATTATTTTGTAAGAGAAAAGAAAAAAGTGCTTAAAATTGCCATCCTGACTAGGACATCTTGACTTCATTTGTACCAGCACATTTAAATTAGAAAATTATATCATATACAGTATAACATTTAACTTTATATTTTGTTTTCTTATATGCTTACACATAAGAATTGTTATTTCTTTTAATTGGGTAGTCACCATGACTCTTAATAATTAACTATTTTGGGACTTTACATAGTACTTGATAGCGCAGGTGTTTTTCTGGACTATACAATTTATCTGTATGCCGATTGGTGTGATTGAAATACATAGTTGTCATTATATGTAAATGAATCTAGCTGATTTAAGGAAGTTTTCTGTTAGATTTTTTTCAACCTGTCATGTTGCATTAAACAAAGCACGTGGGACCTCCATCAGTTGGTATAAATAAAGGACATACATGTTAGTGTTCATTTGTAATGAAGGATCAAGACTCTTTTTTTATTTACTGAGTATTTTTCACAACACATTTGCAACGAAATATTGTTGAAGCCTTTTAACATACATGTTCCAGTCTTCCTTGGAGCTGTTAAATTCATCATTCGTGACAATGTGCATCCTGTTTACAGCCTATTGTACTTCAAACTCATATTGCACTGTCATGTTGAGTTTTTTTTTTCTGGTTTAAAAAAAAACCTGGATCGACTTCTCTCTGCAGCTATATAGTGCAGTGTTGTCACAATATCAAAATTTCAAACTTCGGTATGATACCCAGAAAAGTATTGAAATTCAATACAATTTTCGATACACAGTGTAATGTAATTCAAAAATATTTTTATTGCAAAATAAAACCTTTACAACCTTTTGCAACTTCTCCTGAGCTAGAAAATATACACTACCAGATAACAGCGCACTGCACGATAACGTGCTGTGAATACACTTGACTTGAGCATTCATGGTTTTTATACTCTTTCTCTGTACGTTTAGGATTCGTTTGCTCATTGTTGAGCAGCTCTTCTTTTCTCCACTCTAGTGGCCTGCTTCTTCTCTTCTTTCGTTGGCATCTTTTCACGTTAAAACTGATTAAGTCAGTTTTTGTGTTGCAATTACTTAGTGCGTTTAACTTAATTTTTCATTTAAGCTGCCACTTACAGTAAGTCTTCAATTTATCTCAAGAATGATTTAAGATATGAAGAGGTAGGGGAAGTGACGGCGAAGGTGGTAGGGATGAGAATGGCGCCCGTATGCATGTGCTGTATGGCCGCCCTGCTGGCCGCTGCTGAGAATTGATTCTACAATAAAATAAAATTAAAATAAAAAGAGGAATAACCCTGGAGGTCACTCATCACCAGAAAGCAGATAGTAGATGTCACGTAGTATATGTGTACCAAATTTCAGGTCAATTGGTCAAACGGTTTGCAAGCTACAGGTGATTTAAAATCCTGGACAGACAAACGGACAGCCACGGTAGCGTATTATATATAAAGATAAATACACAAGCCCACACTGAATAGACATTTAAATAAAATGAACAGCAATGTAAAACAGTATGTTGAGCAGTAAATAACTTTAAACAAATAACTAAATTAGCAGTAGTGCAATTCTTATGGAATACAACAATTAAAAAACAACAAATCAATAGCACACATAAATGCTATGCATTAGAAATACAAACAGTGCAAATTGCAACCTCTTTTATGCATCCAAATTTTTTGCAAGGAAGACTAGCATGTGAACATGCTCATCTGTGAGGCGTGTTCTTTTTGGGCTGTAAATTAACCCAGACGTACTAGATAGATAGATAGATAGATAGATAGATAGATAGATAGATAGATAGATAGATAGATAGATAGATAGATAGATAGATAGATAGATAGATAGATAGATAGATAGATAGATAGATAGATACTTTATTAATCCCAAGGGGAAATTCACATACTCCAGCAGCAGCATACTGATAAAGAACAATATTAAATTAAAGAGTGATAACAATGCAGGTATACAGACAGACAATAACTTTGTATAATTTTAACGTTTACCCCCCCGGGATGGAATTGAAGAGTCGCATAGTGTGGGGGAGGAACGATCTCCTCAGTCTGTCAGTGGAGCAGGACATTGACAGCACTCTGTCGCTGAAGCTGCTCCTCTGTCTTGAGATGATACTGTTCAGTGGATGCAGTGGATTCTCCATTATTGACAGGAGCCTGCTCAGTGCCCGTCGCTCTGCCACGAATGTCAAACTATCCAGCTCCGTGCCTACAATAGAGCCTGCCTTCCTCACCAGTTTGTCCAGGCGTGAGGAGTCCCTCTTCTTTATGCTGCTTCCCCAGCACACCACCGCGTAGAAGAGGGTGCTCGCCACAACCGTCTGATAGAACATCTGCAGCATCTTATTGCAGATGTTGAAGGACGCCAGCCTTCTAAGGAAGTATAGTCGGCTCTGTCCTTTCTTACACAGAGCATCAGTATTGGCAGTCCAGTCCAATTTATCATCCAGCTGCACTCCCAGGTATTTATAGGTTTGTACCCTCTGCACACAGTCACCTCTGATGATCACGGAGTCCATGAGGGGCCTGGTCCTCCTAAAATCCACCACCATCTCCTTGGTTGTGCTGGTGTTCAGTTGTAGGTGGTTTGAGTCACACCATTTAACAAAGATTTAACAAAATTTACTAAAAATTCTCAGAAGCACAGCTTGAAGCAGCAACGCAAAAAATACTTTCTTGCAAATTGAGCAAGATGAGGTAAGTTTTTCTCATCTTCTCATAAACTGTAAATTCATTTGTGAGATGCACAGTTTTGGAGGGGGCAGTGTGCTGAGATTGCTGACTTTGGCTCTTCTTTTCTTCCTATATGTTTGTTAACAGTCCTTTCAGATCGGTTTTGCTTTTCTTTGACGGTTGTTTGGTGCTTGAAGACGGTGTTTGCTGAATTTGGGTTTCCACTTCAAGCAAATGAACACTGATGTTTAGCATTTGCTTGACTTCCTCTTTTAAGACAAGAAAACTGACTTTAAACATTGAAATGTTGATGTATTGAGAACCATCCATCTTAGGTCATTTTTTTGTATTTTCTTTAAGTTGTTGTCTCAAGAATTTATCAACCTGATCAGCTGTCAAATGAGAAAAAATCTTCCATGTTAATGGAATGAATACAGGAGAGGGTGGAGTGTTTTTTTTACCACTGAGGGCATCAGTGAAAGAGCTGAATGGACTTAAAACATCTCTTACAGCCTCAAGAACTGTAATATCAGAGTCTTCCAGCATGAGGTGCCAGTTTTCCTGTCATCTGCTAGAATTGAGCAGCTAGCTTGCTGCTGTTCTAAATCTCTCCACCATTTCATATACTGAATCCCAGAACGTCAGCTCATCATGAATTAGTTTGTGTTTGGGTATCTGTAAGCCCTTTTGCTTTATTTTCAATTGTCTGTACATTTTTGGAGACCTGCTGAAAGCAGACACAGTTTACTAATGAGAGGGATGCAGACACAGATGGTTTGTCTAGATACAAATTATGCCCAAAGCAGTTGATCCATGTAAAATCTTTTTGAAATACTTTTTTGTTCAATGAGCAATTATCAGTTGTGGTCCCAGCCATTTTTGTCATGTCCAGATGCCATTTGTCCTGAATAAACTCCTCTCAGGCTTCCCTTAAGCTTTCTCCTTTGTGTTCAAATTTAAGCCAGACACAGCCCAAAGCTTTGCATGTACCAGGATTCTGTAATAAACTGGAGAGTTACTGCCATGTATGTTGAGGCAGACCTGCTGGTTCACAGATCATCTGTGGTTGAAAAGTGAGGCTTCTGCATAAGACTATTAATTACTTAATTAGCTTAAAAAACAGGTTTTAGATAGTTTTGTAATATGTATGTTTTTGCATGTCTTCAGAAACAGTAGTTATCATACACAAACTCTTTTGGTTTACTAACAAAATTAAAGTAGTTAAAGGCACTATTGAAGAAGTATCATTTGGCCTAACAAAAAAAAGCACCAACACGGGGTGAAGCTTGTCTCGATTTAGTATTTTGTAATAATCAGGATAGAATTGAGGGTGTAGAGGTGATTGAACCACTAGGGTCAAGTGACCATAATGTAATACAATTCTCAGTATTTTGTAAGAGTACAGATGCAAAAACTAAAATTGTTAAGTTGGACTTTGGTAGACTGGCAGACCGGGGTGGTGGTCCCCCTCTTTAAGAAGGGGGACCGGAGGGTGTGTTCCAACTACAGAGGGATCACACTCCTCAGCCTCCCTGGAAAAGTCTATTCGGGGGTTCTGGAGAGGAGGGTCCGTCGGATAGTTGAACCTCGGATTCAGGAGGAACAGTGTGGTTTTCGTCCTGGTCGCAGAACAGTGGACCAGCTCTACACCCTTAGCAGAGTCCTGGAGGGTGCATGGGAGTTCGCCCAACCAGTCTACATGTGTTTTGTGGACTTGGAAAAGGCGTTCGATCGTGTTCCTCGGGGAATCCTGTGGGGGGTGCTCCGGGAGTATGGAGTACCGGACCCCCTGATAAGGGCTGTTCGGTCCCTGTACAACCGGTGTCAGAGCTTGGTCCGCATTGTCGGCAGTAAGTCGAACCCGTTTCCAGTGAGAGTTGGACTCCGCCAGGGCTGCCCTTTGTCACCGATTCTGTTCATAACTTTTATGGACAGAATTTCTAGGCGCAGCCAGGGTGTTGAGGGGGTCCGGTTTGGTGGACTCAGGATTGGGTCACTGTATTTTGCAGATGATGTTGTCCTGTTTGCTTTATCAGGCCGTGATCTTCAGCTCTCTCTGGATTGGTTCGCAGCTGAGTGTGAAGCGGCTGGGATGGGAATCAGCACCTCCAAATCCGAGACCATGGTCCTCAGCAGAGAAGGGTGGAGTGCCCTCTCAGGGTTGGTAGCAAGATCCTGCCTCAAGTGGAGGAGTTCAAGTATCTCGGGGTCTTGTTCACGAGTGAGGGAAGAATGGAGAGTGAGATCGACAGGCGGATCAGTGCGGCGTCCGCAGTGATGCGGGCTCTGCATCGGTCTGTCGTGGTGAAAAAGGAGCTGAGCCATAAGGCAAAGCTCTCAATTTACCCGTCGATCTATGTTCCTACCCTCACCTATGGTCATGAGCTATGGGTAGTGACCGAAAGAACGAGATTGCGAATACAAATGGCTGAAATGAGTTTCCTCCGCAGGGTGTCTGATTCTCTCCCTTAAAGATATGGTGAGAAACTCAGTCATCCAGGAGGGGCTCAGAGTAGAGCCGCTGCTCCTCCGCATCGAGAGGAGTCAGATGAGGTGGCTCGGGCATCTGATCAGGATGCCTCCTGAACGCCTCCCTGGTGAGGTGTTCCGGGCACGTCCAACCGGGAGGAGGCCCCGGGGAAGACCCAGGACACGCTGGAGGGACTATATTTCCCGGCTGGCCTGGGAACGCCTCGGAATTCTCCTGGAAGAGCTAGAAGAAGTGGCCGGGGAGAGGGAAGTCTGGGCATCTCTGCTCAAGCTGCTGCCCCCGCGACCTGACCTCGGATAAGCGGAAGAGAATGGATGGATGGATGGATGGATGGACTTTGGTAGGGCTAATTTTGAGCAGATGCGATGTCTAAGTAGGATACACTGGGATAAGCTTTTAAATGTGGAGACAGTCGAGGAGCAGTGGAACAGGTTTAAAAATGTTTTATATGTAATGCAGGACAGATACATACCTAAATTTGGAATTAATAGGAAACTAAAAAAAACTCCACGGTGGTTTAATAAATATTTAAAAAAGAAGTTGTAAAGGAAAAAACTGCTTTATAAGGCATATAAGACTAATGACTGCAAAGTGAATCGTAGAGCGTATGAGAACATGAGGGCAACCATTAAGAAGGATATCAGGGAGGCTAAAAGACAGTTGGAGAGGAATATAGCAGATAAGGCGAAATAAGACCCTAAGAGATTCTTTCAGTATTTTAGTAGTAAAAAAACAGTCAAGGAGGAGTTCAAGTGCATCAGAAATAGTAAAGGGGAATTAAAAGATACAGACAGTGAAATAGCGGATGCCCTAAACTTACATTTTTCTGAGGTGTTTACAAGTGAGCAAGTGGATAACCTCTCAGCGGTAAACGCGACTACTAAGGAGGTACTGAGGGATTTGGAAATTGTAGAGGGAGAAGTGCTGCTCAGATTAAATAAGTTAAAAGCAAACAAATCACCAGGAACAGATAATATTTATCCTTGTGTTCTTAAGGAGGCAAGTGAGTATATATATAAAGCCTTGACACATATTTTTAGGAAGTCACTGCGCACTGGAGAGATTTTCTGAAGGACTGGAAAATGGCAAATATCGTCCCATTATATAAAAAGGGTGACAGGACAGATCCAAGCAACTATAGGCCAGTAAGCTTAACATGTATCACAGGAAAATTAATGAAAGGAATTATTAAGGATAAGATTGAGCAACACCTGGCAAGGACAGGAGTTATTCTGAACAGTCAGGATGGGATGTTTTACTAACATGCTGGAATTCTATAAGGAAGCAGCAAAAGGATATGATCAAAGTGGAGCATATGATATTATTTATCTGGACTTTCAGAAAGCATTTGATAAGGTGCCACATGAGAGGTTGGCATCAAATTAAAAGAAGTGGGAGTTCAGGGTGATTTTTTAGATGTGTGCAGAATTGGCTCAAACACAGGAAGCAGAGGGTGATGGTGCAAGGAACCTCATCAGAACTGGCCGATGTTAAGAGTGGTGTTCCACAGGGGTCAGCTTTCAATTTATTCTTCACAGCAAAAAATTACTTCACTTGATATAAAAAGTGCAATATGTAGAAAAATTAGGATATATTAAGATGATGATCATTTAAGAGGGCCAATGCTGTGTATTTGCACTGAAGAATTTGTTTGTGTTTTGTTAGTTTATATTGGCTACCTGTTGTCGCTTCTCAAGGATCTAGCTTACAGGTCAGGAATATCTCAGTCAACCTTCAGTCAATGATGCCCACTGTGTTGAAAGTCTTTAACTGACCGACAATGTGCTACATTCAGTTTTCACATGGTGTATGTGTATATGCGTAAAACATAACATGTTTTTGTCAATATAAAAAGGTAAATTACAGCTGCGTCATTTTTTCTAATGTAAGCACTTTACCGCACTCGTATTGCAATAAGCGCATCTAGTGAGAATAAAGCTGCTTTTGTTTATTGTAAGAAGTGACATTTTATTGAGGCACAAGTCATTTGCAATTTTAACAGTGCCATGCAGATGTAATTGTGCCACTTCATGGGGAACAAATCTCATTGACTGTGTTTTGTGTTCAGTATGCACATTGCTTCACAGGGTATGCACCATCCTAAAAATCGTACATTGTTTCCTCGGCGCTCAATTCTATACAATGTTCTTTACATTCTGTAAAACACACGAAAGTCAATATTATTTGTAAGTGAATTTCATTTTAGATGGCACTATGTCATCTTGATGTTTTTATTTGTTTGCAATCAGCCCCAGAGTACCACGTGCACATAGCTAGTAGTAGAAAAATAAAACTGTCTTTTCCTTTCTCTTCTTCCATCTAAACGCAGCAGCAGCTCAGGAAAACACAGCAGCAGAAATTCTACATATGGATAACCAATAATGACAAAAAAGATTTTTAGCTTGTTCCTGTAATAATATTTGTTTGCATTTTGAATAGTGTGAGCTAAATACTTTGTTTGAGTGCGGAACTGGTCACTTTCATACTGTAGCAACTTTATGTTTCTAACAAAAAAAGGAGGAAAAATACTAACAATCCCTAATCTTTAATAAAATAAAATGAAGTTTGTTCTATTGTATGTTTTATTTCATCCTTTTAGTCTGTTGAAAGAAAGATCATTTAAAAACCAAATAGCCAGAATGGTTGCTAATGTTCCAGATTTATAATCATTATTAATAAAAATATAATTATTATAATAAAATAAATAAGGGTGTTTTACAATAAATTATTCAATATGTCTTATGTAAGTGCAGACAATTTCATCCAGATTAAAGATATTGCTGCGATTTGGAGCTTTTTATGTTCTACAATCATACCATCTTAGCAGGACAGCTCCATTAGCAGAAATACCTACTGTACATAATAAAACGATAAGAGAGCTCTCCATCACATCAGATCTTAAAAATAGTAGTCAATCATAAACTTCCTTCAAGCTGCTAGAACAGTGATCTGCTTTTCATCAGGGTTCTCCATGTGGGATTGATTTGTAATCAAATAAATGAAATTAACTTTATGTTCAAAAAGATGTAGAGTATCTCTGTAGAGAAGGGGTGCCTATGCCTACACAACAAGAAACATCTCAATGACGAAGCAAAATAGCTCAATTATTTTCTTCTGACACTACTTAACTTAATCAATAATATATTATTTATTATAATATATTTGCTATATTAATATAGCAAAACGTAAGGAATAGTGAGAACATCTTATTTTTGTCATTACTGATGCATGATATACAGCTCAGAAATGTATTAGAAATATAATATTTTTGTTACAAGTTTTCTAAGTTGCTAGCCAAAGTACCCAGTGTTACCTGGGTATATTTGTATAATGAGTTAAGGTAAGAAAGCAAATATTGACAGTATTTGTTTTTTGAATGTTGACCATTTTGGCATTGCTGGCTGAAGTGGCTTACCTGTCATCTACATTACCCCTTTAATGACTATCGATTTCTCTGTTCTCATGAGTTCAGAATTTGTTGTTTTTTTAGTATGATTACATTCCATAATTGCAGTAACTCCTTGTTAGTTTGAAACCATGAATGCTACTTCTATGTATTTTCTTGTTTATGAATAGATGTTTAATCCCACATTAATAAACTAGATAGCTTGTTAAATAACCAAATCAGTGATGCAGCATGTAAGCTGGGAAAAACTGCCAGTTTTTTTTGCTATCCCCTCTATTGAACTCCCTATTTATGATGAAGCTTTTGAAACTCCATAAACTCTAAATGTTAAATTGGATTAACTGTAGTACACATGGAAAACTTCATGAACATTCACTCAACTGTTTTGCAATAATGCCTGGTTTTTGTGCTGTTGGCCCTCCCATTATGACTCCTTAATAAACTTCTTGGAACTCCATGAAGTCTCTGTTTTGATTTGCATTAAGAATACTGTAAATACAACATTTTGTGAAAGAAGGCATAGCCATTTTTAAGCGATTCACAATCTTTGTTTTGTTCTCTGATCACACCCCTTCGCTGTTGTTTCCATGGAATCAATGAAGTGGTCTGTAGCCTTCACTATAGCGGGTAAGGCCAAGTCTAAACAATATGTCAAATTCCTTACCAGTGGGTGAGGGGTTTTGATGTGCCACCATCATTTTTGGGTCTGTCACCAGCATTACAACTCCATTTTTTGGTGGAACTTTTGAAAGGCCTTAAAATATGCCTTTTAAGCAGTAATAGGCATGCAAAATGTCATGATCTTCGAGCCATTTTGGAGTGATGAATAGCTTTTCAATATTTAAAATATGCAAGTAACTTAAAGATTTAATCACAATGGCAGAGTGTTATGTCTTGTATTTTGCATTTCTGACTTCAAAACAAAACTTTCATTTTAAAGGATGAATCAGCTAAATGAGTGCTGAAGAATATCTCTTATATATATTTCTCTTCTGGTTCGTCCTGCTTCCACTTCAAAACCGGGCCCTCCCACACGCAGCCGACACAGCATTTCTCGATTCCT
The DNA here is from genome assembly GCF_900747795.2 of Erpetoichthys calabaricus. Lineage (NCBI taxonomy): Eukaryota > Metazoa > Chordata > Cladistia > Polypteriformes > Polypteridae > Erpetoichthys > Erpetoichthys calabaricus. Next base: position 94,662,799 of record NC_041401.2, on the reverse strand, counting down.
ATTCGTCCTCTTCCATGTCATGCACTATACTGGGCTGCTGAGCGTAATACATTCAACAAGTACTTGAGGTGCTGACACAACGGTAAAGTAGCTTTACCACCTTTGAGGGAGCCACCTGTATCTTTACAACAGCTTCTTACACAGCAAACATCAGAAGCTAAAAATTATCGTGAACACATTCGAGAATACAACTCTTCTCTAGCGTTTGCTTCCATGGGTGCACAGATAACTCAACTTCCTGGCCACCGACCATACTATTTTAAAATACACGGGCAAATTTATCACCAAATATCTCCACTATACGCTAACACTTCTACCTCTCCAGGATATGGACAGTTGTATGTTTTTGACACAGCGCAAGCTACTGAAGTACGCTTACAAAATAAAGCAAACTCTGCATGCAGTGAAAATGTACTTCTCCAGCTAGATTCCATGCTCAGAACCATCAACCGCTTCGCTAAATCATACAAACACATGCATGAAATCGTTCAGTCCAATCCAAGAGCATCTGTACGAATGGTTTTCTAGGCAGGATTTACAATACAATGCCCCGACATGTCACACCGATGTTGCAGCGATTTTCGCCGGAGAAGATGGCAAAACGCCTGCCGAAAGGGACATTTGCATCTATCCCATAGGCAACTCCTGTAAACAGATTTCCACGCTCAATAGGAATTGCGATCCTATGGTTTACCCACTTTTATTCCCTTACGGAGACATTGGCAGGCACAAAGATTTACAACATGTTCCCGATAAAAGAACCGCCAAGCGAATAAGGCTTACTCAATGCCAATTTTACATGTACAGATTAGCAATGAGGAATACATTTAGTATTTTGCACTCCAGCGGCAAACTATTCCAACAGTATGTCATAGATGCGTATGTTAAAGCAGAGGGCACACGTCTCAACTATCTCAGATTACATCAACAAGATCTGTGTGTGGAACAATACAAACGACTATCACACACACTGCAAGCAAACGCTGAAAATAACAACGTACGTGTAGGTAAAATGATCATATTACCGTCCACATTTCCAGGAAGTCCAAGATACATGCAACAAAACTATCAGGATGCCATGGCCATAGTACGTAAATTCGGAAAGCCGGATTTATTTATCACTTTCACATGTAATCCTGCTTGGCCGGAAATTCTACATGCACACTGTGTCTTTCAAGAAGTATTTATTTCTTCTTGATTTCTGAATTCCTTTCTCACCGTTCCCCGTTCCTATTCTTACACCGCTGTATGCTGCGGCGGGCGTCGGCTAGTATTATAATATTCACTTATGCATTGTAATATATTATATACTAGCAAAATACCCGCGCTTCGCAGCGGAGAAGTAGTGTGTTAAAGAGGTTATGTAAACATATATACACATATACATATATACATATATATACATATCTACATATACACATATCTACATATACATATATATATATATATATATATATACACATATACACATCCACATATATATACATATATATATATATATATATATATATATATATATATATATATACACATATCAACATATATATACACATACATATACACACATACATACACACACACATATACATATACACATACATACATAGTGCGTTGTAACACGGGCTGTGATTGTTACATAGGAGGGAGACGACAAATCACAGCTTCCCACTTTCTAATTGGGCCTGTGATTGGTGCTTTGAATGATGCCCAGATCCCACAGTATCTCCCTTAGGAGAGGCGTTAGGCAAGTGTAATTGAATAGCGGTGCTGCAAGTTTAGCTTTACACCTGTTTTTAAGGCTTATTGACTGAAAGGGGCTTTCATGAAAAAAGTTAGGGCTTTGCTACAGGATACACCCTCCACAAGTTAAGGAAGTAAAAATAAAGGTATATATTTCTGTTTTATTTAAACCTTTTAAGTTTGTATGCAGGTGGTGGCGCAGTGAAAGGTGCCAGTTAGGAGACCCGGGTTCGCTTCCCTGCGTGGAGTTTGAATGTTCTCCCCGTGTCTGTCTGGGTTTCCTCCGGGTACTCCGGTTTCCTCCCACAGTCCAAAGACATGCAGGTTAGGTTCATTGGCGATTCTAAATTGTCCCTGGTGTGTGGGTGTGTGCGCCCTGCGGTGGGCTGGCACCTTGCCTGGGGTTTGTTTCCTGCCTTGTGCCCTGTGTTGGCAGGGATTGGCTCCTGTATTTAGGATATAGCGGGTTGGATAATGGATGGATGGACATTTGTATGCATAGCCCTATTTGCCCGTTTTCGTTTTTTTTCTTTCATCAGTAATATTTCAGCAAACCCGGAGCTTGTCAGTTCAAATCCTGGTACTGACACCACTGTGTGACCCTGAGGAAGTCACTTCACCTGCCTGTGCCGCAAAAAAACAAAAGTAATGTAACAAATTGTACCTCAGATGTTGCAAGTTGCTGGAATAAAGGCATAAGTCAAATAGATAAATATGTATTATACACATAGGAACTATTCATTTATTTTTCAGTTAAGTCATCTGCAGCAAACCTTTATAAATGAGGGTTTCTCCGTTTTAGATGCAAACTGTTTCTTCTTCATTGAGGTTTTCTCTTGGAGAGCTTTTTTCATTTCATTGAAAATTAAAGCAGCAGCTGCCAAAATATGTAGCTTTCTTATTAATTTTTCAACATTGTGTAAAATAACTTTATAAAGTAACATAAAAGGTTTAAATACTGGTTATCCTTTTACACTAAAATATTACTAAAGAGATACAAAAAAAGTAAAATGCATATGTTGTTTTTCTTTAAGGAGATTAAATATTACTGAAGAAAGAAAAAAAAAAACTAAAACAGCCAAATGGGGCTATGCATACGAACTTAAAAGGTTTAAATAAAACAGAAATATACACCTTTATTTTTACTTCCTTAACTTGTGGAGGGTGTATCCTGTAGCAAAGCCCTAACTTTTTTCGTGAAAGCCCGTTTCAGTCAATAAGTCTTAAAAACAGGTGTAAAGATATTGACAATAAGCTACGCAAACCACCAAGACATGGAATCGTTTAAATCAAGGCGCGAGTCGAAAAACACCATCCCATACTATTAGTTAACGATTAACACATTTCTATATGTATTGTAAGCATACAATACAACTGATAATATGTTGCGCTTATTTATCTGGTGTAACGACATTTTTGCGCGTTTAACGGCTGAAATCCAACGTGGTTTGTGCCCTTCAGAATGAAAACAGTTTGCATTTACCTTTTTAATAAAAGGCGAGCTTTTAAGCCTGAGAAATCACCCCGTAAATGCACACGTTTAATTGCACATGTGTTAATATGTATGCTTACACACTGTTTCTTCTTCATTGAGGTTTTCTCTAGCATGTAGATCGGGGTAATTACATTCACGGCATTCGTAGTTTGAATCACAATCTGATTGTATGGGTAGTTACCTACCAGGTAACGCTTATGGTTGGCCAGCAAGTCAGCTAACATCAGCCATGGTGCCTTCAGTTGTGAGAAGCAGATCATTGAATGGTTGAAAATAGTTTACTGTCAAATAATGCAAAGAGTACGCGACACGTGTTTTGCCCTAATTCTTGGCTCATCAGGCGTACACACTCACTGCACTCGCTTACGGGAATCGAACCTCGGAAGTCAGCGCTAGAGGCGAAGACCTTACCATTGCGGCACGACGTGTGGTTCATTTATTTGACAGCATGTAGATTGGGGTAATTACATTCACGGCATTCATAGTTTGAATCATAATCTGATTGTATGGGTGGTTACCTACCAGGTAACGCTTATGGTTGACCAGCAAGTCAGCTAACATCAGCCACGGTGCCTTCAGTTGTGAGAAGCAGATCATAGAATGGTTGAAAATAGTTTACTGTCAAATAATGCAAAGAGTACGCGACACGTGTTTCGCCCTAATTCTTGGCTCATCAGGTGTACACACTCACTGCACTCGCTTACGGGAATCGAACCTCGGACGTCAGCGCTAGAGGGGCTTTGCAGCGGTGAAGTATTGCTTTTAAATTTTAGTTAAGAAGAAAAGAAAACCTTTTTAAATTGAGGGAAAATATACCAATAACAATTTGTTAAGGATCTGTTTTTTTGTGAAGCTGCCTTTACACAGCCTGTCCGCTGTTTTATAAACGAACGCCATATAAGGCCATCCTTTCTCCTTCACAGTCAGTTCACGTGATTACGTGGGAGGTGTGATGACGTGATACGCAACCCCGCCTCCCACGGCCAGCGAGCTGCAGTCCATTACTGTATATGGACAAAAAAGAGGTTCCAGTTATGACCGTTACGCTTTGAATTTCGAAATGAAACCTGCCTAACTTTTGTAAGTAAGCTTAAGGAATGAGCCTGCCAAATTTCAGCCTTCCACCTACACGGGAAGTTGGAGAATTAGTGATGAGTGAGTGAGTGAGTGAGGGCTTTGCCTTTTATTAGTATAGATTTTACTTTGTGAAAATATCATAAATCGGCTTCAGAACTTTCATTTAACAGACACCAGCAGCAACAACTGAACTTTTTCAGCAGTAACAACTGGACTTTTTCAGTAATGCATCAAAGCAAGAAATGTTCTAGATTGTTTCCAAGAACACTTATTTCTATAGCACATTTTCATACAAATGAAATGCCTTACAAGATGGCAAAAAAGTATTTACACACAAATAAAAACAAATTAAAATTAGCAAGGAAAAAAAAACGCATAAATAGTATACACAAATAAATAATGTATACTTACATAATCTTTTTAAATGATACACTACCGTGGCTGTCCGTTTGTCTATCCAGGATTTTAAATCACTTGTAACTCACAAACTCTTTGACCTATTGACCTGAAATTTGGTACACATATACTGTGTGACCTCTACTATCCGCTTTCAGGGTGATGATTGACCTCCAAGGTCAAAGGTCAACCTAGGAAGGTCAAGGTCAAAAATCAAATAACCTGTAGCCTGATTTGGTATACATATACTACACTGAAACTCTGCACTACAGCTTTATATTAAAACCGAAGAGTTTTGGAATTATTACTTTTTATTTTTGTTTTATTTTATTGTAGGATCAACTCTCGGCAGCAGACAGAGGCAGAACAAAATGCCATCCAGCGATGATAAAGAGATGTTGGTCGCGTGAGAATAGCTAGAACACTCTCAGTCAAGTGTATTCACTGCACGTCATCATGCAGTGTGCAGTTACTGGTAGTTATATAATTAAGAGAAAATAGAGTCTTTCAATATAGAATTTTTTAAATCTCTAAATGACAGTCCAATGATAAGGTGAATTGGCCAGGGTGGATAGAAGAAAAAAAAAATCTCCAGTTAAGCTGGAGAAACAAACAAACTCTGAAGGGGTCCAGGTCAGCCAAAAGGTATTCTGTCTAATATAATGTTCTTAAGTAATTCTTTATGTTCTTCATCTTAGAGTATTCAACACAGTGGGTCTCATAGAAGGTTGAGGTATTCGCTTTCATCAAACGTCACAGGTGGATGCACAGGACTTTGATCAGGTGGTGATGGCGCAGAACGCCACCACAGAACACTCAGAACAGAAAACAAAGAAAAGTAAACATTAATACTGATTGCAGATTCATTGAAGAGTATGATAATTCAATGCATATCTCATTTATTAAGAGTAGAATTAAAATGTAACTATGAAAAACCCAAACTGAAAAAAGGTTTTTTTTGGAGTTTTTCTTTTTTTTTTAATGATCCACAGTGTTACCCTGGAGTATATCTAGTGGTGAAGTATTCCAGATTTTTGGTGCATATGGTGCATAATAGCTAAAGACTGCCTCACCACTTCTTTTACATTTGGCTCTTGGAATAATCAGCAGACTGCTATTAGAAGATCTATATCTACGACCTGGAATGCAGAACAATGGGCACTTCAAAATACACAAAGGAGCAAGAATATCCATCCATCCATCCATTTTCCAATCCGCTGAATCCGAACACAGGGTGACGGGGGTCTGCTGGAGCCAATCCCAGCCAACACAGGGCAAGAACCAATCCCGGGCAGGGTGCCAACCCACCACAGGACACACACAAACACACACACACACCAAGCACACACTAGGGCCAATTTAGAATCACCAATCCACCTAACCTGCATGTCTTTGGACTGTGGGAGGAAACTGGAGCGCCCCAAGGAAACCCACGCAGACACGGGGAGAACATGCAAACTCCACGCAAGGAGGACCCGGGAAGAAAACCCAGGTCTCCTAACTGCAAGGCAGCAGCGCTACCACTGCGCCACTGTGTCGCCCGGAGCAAGAATATTTAAAGTCAATTCTAAAGGACATAGGTGACCAAATTAGTGGATAGGACTGGCTTTTTCTCGTCTAGATTGTCCTAATGTTAAATGTAACAACACTAAAACTGCTGAGATATGTTTGAATATTGAAAACGTTCTATACCTTTAATGGTATTTTAAAGTTGATTCTAAAGAACATAGTTGACCAATGTAACAACACTAAAACTGCTGAGATATTTATTCTCGAATTTTCTTTTTCTGGCTAAAAATCTTGCTGCTACTTAGGTAGACCAGTGACGAGCCCATTGCATTAATCTAGTCAACTATTCCAGTTGTAACTCTTCTATACTGCCAACCAACAAATATCAAAAAAGAGACCAAATAATATTATTTGTTTGAGAGAGGCAGAGTTTATATTTAACGTTCAGCAGTATTTCTACAAAGCAACAAAATGCATCTCTGCAGAGAACATAACCCTTAAAAATAAATAAATAAACAAGCAAATTAATTAATTAATAGGTCGGGATTTTCACAGCTTGCCAAGGAAAAAGACCAACAGAAATCAGTTTTTCACCTTGACATGCCACCTGCTTCAAGATTGGCATGTCAAATGGGAGCTTCTCACAGCAGCATGGCCGTCTTATAAAGAATGCCATTTCCTGACATCCTGCGTCACAATTGCTTGTTTATGTGTTGTTTTTAATCTAATATGACAGACTTCCTTTTAGCATAATATCAGTTAGGATGTTATGCAAATGAAAAAAAATGTCATCTATATTAATTCAGAGTTCTGCTTAATTAGGCCAGCATATTAACTGTGTCATTCACAGTTTCAAATTGATCCTTTAGCAAGAACAACTTGGAAATTAAAATACAATAGCCATAGGATAGTTAAATTGATTCATTTTAGTAGCCTTGCAGATTTAATTGAATTATTCTTTTCATAAGATTTCACTAAAATCTTTGATTGTTGTTTTCTGGTGCTCAGTTATTTTATAGAAGCAAAATTTCCACCAGAGGAATAAAAACATGTATGGGAGATAGTGCCTATGAAATTATACGAAGACTGCTGCCTTGTGAAATCAGTCTTCTGTCTTTCAGTATTCCCCAAACAAAAAATAAACAATTTTCTTTCTACCTGGCCAACTTATCAACTATTTCTGAGACCCAAATAAAAGAACTAAAATATTCCCAGTCAGGAGCTGATACCATTACGCCACCGCGGCGGTTGTAGTAAGAGTGTCAATGTGGCATGCTAACGCGGCTTTTTTTTTTGTGCAGTTATATTTTTGAATAAAAGCGCACGTGTTCTCTTATTTGTACCTTTTGTGAAAGTGTTTCTTTGATATATGGACTTCAGGCTTCATACGTTATATAGTTTATGCCTACATTTTGTCATTTACTATTAGAATATGAAAAACGTTTCTGTTTTAAAAATGTGTTTGCACAGACTACTATAGAAACGGAACACACATGAAATGCATGTATTCCAAATAAGGCTATATTATTTCCACTCTAAAACTCCACTTCAATCCCAGATAATCAAATCAAGGCACGACATGAGCTAGGAGAAATTCGTTCTAAGTCGGTGGGGGGATGGAATAGCTGGCTGCTAGTAGCTTGTGTTTATCAGCACATTTAGATGACAAAGGACTCTGGCGGAGAGGTGCAAACGGATTTAAGACGCGATTTAAGGTGGGACGGATTTACGAGTTTTTTCGTAGGCTCTGGTAATTCTAGTGTTAAAGTGTCTATGTTTGTGTTTAGCAGTTGAAGAGCTAAGAATCTTTTTTTTTCAGAAAATGAAAATAAATGATCAAATATAGGTCATTTATTAATACTTGCAGCAATGAGCTGCTGTATTTCTCAATGCAGCTTCCAAAGTATATTGCAATTCACTTTTATACTGAGATATTGAAATGACACACATCAGCTTTTGTGATTTCTTGTACATCTCAGAAAAACAAAATGGCTGAAAACTGATCCAATGTAAAACTTAATTTCCCATTTACCAGTCCATTAACAACAATCTTTACCAGCATCTCCTTCTTATAGGTAACAGTTTTCTTCCTTTGCCAAAAAAAACTTAACAATATTGCAAGCTACAGAGTACTCATAATAAGAATGACATAATAACATTTTTCATTTTGATTATTTTTGGCAGTACACTTTCGAATCCTGAAGGTGGTTGTAGTGAATATTTATTATCCTATTTTCTTGTAATAAATCAAATAAGTTTGGTCTGACTTTCTTAACAGGAGATGAATCTGGTAAAAAAAACATTAACCTGAGTTTTAGAAAATTGCATTCTTAAAACTGTTTAAATTAAAAGGGACACAGGGAGCCAGTTCCGATTCCAGCAAAATCAAGTACAAGGCAGAAACCAGCTGTCATGGAATAAACATTAGAAGATCAGCGGATTATGTCTTACTCTGTTTATTAATCACAAGTGCAGAGAACAAGTCACCAGCAGGCAGAATGTATGCTCTCACAAGCATTAACTAATAATTGCAAAGACGGAGGCAAGGCTGAATACATGATAAGACGTCTACTCTAACTTACAATGCAAGCTTAAACCAATCTTGTTTGATTCTAAAATTAAATATGCATAGACTCACCTTACAGGCAGACAATAGTGGGAACAGTTAAAAATTTTGGTTTTATTCTTGACATAACTGTCATCAGTTACATGCAATTACATCTAAGCTTATGATATATAACATACATAGAAGAGTACAATATTCCACGCAACCCTGGATGGGATACCAGGCTATTGCAGGGCCTACTGGAACACACACCCACATTGAGCCAATTTTGAATGGGCAATTAATCTAGTATACATATCTTTGGTATATGAGAGGAAAACCAGATTACTCAGAGGAATTCCCATTAATACATAAGCAGAACACCCACAGGGTTTGAAGCCAGAATGCTGGATCCATGAAGCAGTACAGGTAACCGGTTCACTTCCTGGCTGCTCCTTTCCAGAGGATTTTACTAGCTGAATTACTACCTATGGTGTATCAACATCCAACGGGTTTTGATAGAATTCTGAAACTTGACTTTTTAACTAAGTAAAATTAAATAAATGCACAGCCTCACTCTCTACATAAATTTAGTTGATGATGGAATTTAGGTGCCCATGTTTTATCTGACAGATACCCATTCTATTTTCAGTGTATGGAGTTTTAATTTTAGTTGGTATTAAGTTTGTTGAGTCTTTGTTGCATATTCAACCTGGTAGTTGGTGTTATTTAAATTGACACTCCAATTTTGAATTAGCAGATTTAGACTAGTTAATGCCCATATTACTCTGTTTCTGTAGAATGTAATGTATTTAAGTTATACAAATGTATTCACACAGAGTAATGATTGTAGTATTAATTAGTTTACAAAGTTGTAGTAAAGTCTGCTTTTAGACATTTTTACCACAGTGTGGATGTTGCACTGTGTGCCGTTTAATTCTTCTTAATAAATTTTAATCAATGTATCGATGGTTCATTCTGTAATCTTTCTATTTGCTGCTGTACCTTTGTGAAAAACAGCTATGTAACATGGGGAAAATAGATGAAGAGCTTGATTTCAGTGATAGAGAAGTGTGACGCTGATCACCAATTATCTGTTTTACTGGAAGCAAGTGCTCCTCACATTTTTTTCCCGCATACATAAATAATCATTTCATTATTTATCAATATACTTAATCCAATGCATGGCCACTTGGAGTGCTACTGTATAGCATTCAAGGCAGGAATAATCTTGGATAGTCTTCCTGACACAATTTTAGACACTGCTGATCTGAAATTGAAAAGTCATACTGTAAGTTAGTGCACTTGAACTGTTACAAGAATTTGTTCAAAACTGATTTTCAGTAAAACATTCTCTAATGATGACACATGCTATTAACCCATGCAATTTTGGCTGTTTTTAGCATTAGGCAGGCTTAGCCTTTTTTTTCTACTCCAGATATCGAGAATTTCAAGTTGTCTTTAGGCACTGAATGAATAATTTACTCATCATTCTCCCTATCTGTATAAAATAAAGTTTATAAAAATATAATGGCACTATTTTTAACACTTCACAGAACCAAAGTCATTGATAACAAACCATTATAACTTTTAATAAAATGAAGAATGGATGAGGTCAGAACAGAGGATCTAAAATACAGGTGCACATCAATTAAAATATCCTTATCCTTGGCAAATATAACTCTGTCAGCCTTATTCTAAAAATATTTAAACTTGCTCTGCAATCCGCATACCACACCTGACAAACTTAAGAAAAATCAATTTCCTGTTGGTTTTATTTTTAAAGTATATTAATCATACATACTTTCACTGGAAGGAAAGGTAAAGATTTTTGGTGTTTAGGATTGAAAGGTGGCTCCAGTCTTTGAAAAATGATAACCAATTTGTGGTCTAAATCAGATCTTTAGGAGAGATATCATAGTTTAAAATTTTCCCTTATTTTCTGCTGTGATATTCTGTCTCTGGCAGTTCTATACCCATATATTTTTTCTGAACCTGGCTTGATCCACTGATTTGCATCTTGATGTTTTTTCTTTGCTAATATACAGTCATAAAGCTGCAGTTTATGCAGTCGGTAATAACATATATTCATCACACAATGACATAAAACCAATACATAAGTAAGCAGCTTTCAGAGAACCACATGGCAGACTTGCTCTGAGGCTGAGCGCTGGTGGGGATTGATTTATTTTTGCAAAACAGGAAAAAAAGCATTTCTAATGTTTGCATTAAATTTGGAAAATTTTTTTCAAGCAGCATTGGTAATCAGTCATTTTCATTAACTGTTATCAACATCAAATGGCATTCTGCAATGAGGCGGAAGACATTGGCTGCTCTTATTTTAGTGCTCCCATTGGGCCTATCCCATTCTGGTTTAATTGAGGTCACTGGCAAATGTGAAGGAGATGTGATGCTTTCATCCATCCTGGGTTCTGATCTCAAATAGTGCCAACAGCAAAAATGGAAGAAGACAATACTTCTGAAGGATAGTTGGCTATAATCCATCTAGAATGTGTTTTATGAAAAAATAAGAAGATACACTAAAAGTTTCAAAGGGTAACAACTAATAATTTTTTACCCAACGCACTAAATTGTTTATCGCTTATCAGAACTTGGGTGGACTAATCCCAGTTCTCAGTAGGCACAAAGATCTGGTTTCAGTTTAGATTTTTATTAAAGATAATACAAAACTGTGCTCAGGAATTGCAGCATTTTGCACAAAGCTTAATACATTTGATACACCTACTATGCCAATGGGCAACACATGATGGCATTTTGTCACATTTGTACATTCACCATCAGTCTTGTGCACTTTAATAGGTTATGCCCCTTCATGTTCATTATTGATTGTGCTAATAGCCAACACCTATGCTAATTCTCCAGCCAGTCTTTGGCCTCAGCTTTTTTTTTACCATGGTGGAGTAGTTACATGTAAAGCTCAGTGCATATCAGAGATTTCCAGTGTTTTAACTATCTAAAGTTCAGTGCTTAACAGTGCTTAAACCAGGGGTGGACAAACTTTTTGGCTCAGGGGCCACATTGACTTTTAACATTTGACAGACGGGCCGGGCCAGCACTAGATGCATGCATATCAAACATAAACATAAAAAAGGCATTACAGTGTTAATATTTACACTCACTTTTATTGGGAACAGTGTTGTTGATCACCCTTTTTTGCCAGTGCATCGAGGTGTTCATCGCTCAACTGGGATCTGTGGGGTGCTTTGTTGGTGTTCATAACACTAAAAGTCTGTTCACACACATACGTAGAGCTAAACAACACCAGCATCCTCTGTGCCATCTTCTGGATGTTTGGAAATTTGGTTGCGCTTAATGAAGCATAAAACTCATCCAATTTAAGAGAGTTGAACTTCTCCTTTAAGACGGTGTCACATTGAAGATCAATCAGTTCCAACTGCAACTCCTGTGGCACCGTTTCAGGGTCCTGTGTGAAGGGACATGACACCAGCTGAAGTGACTTGTAATTTTTCCAAAATCAGAGAACCGACCGCAGAATTCTCCATGCAGATCGTCCAGTAATTTCCTGTATTTTTTCACAAGTTGAGGGGCCTCTTTCAGCGTAGCCAGTGTGGGGAAATGAGCGAATGAGCTGTTTGACATTTGCTTTGAGAATAAAGCTAGCTTGGTTTTGAAGGCTCTGATGTTTGTGTACATTTCATGCACAAACTGGTCTTTCCCTTGTAGCTTCAGGTTCAGCTCATTCATGTGTGTCAGTATGTCCACAGCAAAAGCTAAATCAGAAAGCCAATCTGTGTCACTCAGCTCAGGAAAATCGTCAGCTTTCTCAAGTAGCTCCAAAAATGAGATAATCTCCTGTTTGAGCTCCCACTCTCGTCGACATACTTTCCCCAAACTTAACCAGCGGACATTGGAGTTGGTAAAGCAAGTCCTGGTGATCAGCATCAATTTCTTCAAGAAACTTAATAAAGTGATGATGCTGAAGTCCCCTCGCTCGAATAAAGTTAACAAGTTTTACAACTGGCTTCACTACGTAGTCAAGCTGCAATACGGATTTACACAGTGCTTCCTGGTGGATTAGGCAGTGTAAGAAAATTACCTCCTGCTCAAGGTTGTCCTCCTTCACCCTCTCCTGGATTCTTTTGAGCAACCCAACGTTTTTTCCAGTCAGATTTGGCGATCCATCTGTGGTAACATTGGCGAGCGTACTCCAAGGTAGCTTGTGCCTATTTATGACCCCCGACACACTGTCATACAAGTCCTCTCCCCGAGTTTTCCCCTTTAGGGATTCCATGGCCAAAAACTCCTCCGTTATCTCAAAATTGACATTAATCCCTCTGTTAAAGATTAAAAGGTGTCCTTTATGTCATTACTTTCATCCAGTGCCAAGGAACATAATGTAAATGACTCCGCTTTTTTGTTTAACTTGCGAGCTAAGTCTTCGTCAATTAGCTCAACACGGCGAGTCACTGTCCTGCGTGATAAGCTAATTTTTTCAAATTTGTTCTTGCTCTCAGGACACAAGATACCTGCTGTTTCTACCATGCACTCTTTGAGAAACTTCCCTTCAGAGAAAGGCTTGCTGGTCTTTGCTAATTTGAATGCCAGCACATAACTTGCCTTCGTGCTTGATTCTTGGATGGCAGTTTGTCGGATAAAGGTGTTTTGCTGAGCCTGCAAACTAGCTGCCAACCTCTGAGCGGTAGTCGTCCGTTCTTGCGTTGACTGGTTGTTAGCGTAATTAGCATGCTTGGTGGAAAAGTGACGGCTGATGTTGTTTTCCTTTAAAACCGCAACGGTTTCTTGGCAAATAAGACATACAGCATTTCACCGGACTTCAGTGAAAAAGTATTTAGTTGTCCATTCCTTATTAAACACTCGGCACTCACTGTTGACTTTTCTTTTCTTTAGCCCACTCATTGTTGCAGATGGGTTCAGAGCAGTAGCAGAGTAATAACAGAGAGTAGCCCGGGCTCCACAAAATCAAGTCAATGTTTCACTGCGCCTAATGTGCCACCTGGTGTCATAATTATGAGATGATTTGATTTGGGCAATTTTGTACCAATCTTCGGCAAGCCGGATTAAAAAGACCAACGGGCCAGATTTGGCCCGCGGGCTGTAGTTTACCTACCCCTGGCTTAAACCATATTGGTGAGATTACAATATACTTTAAAAATAGTAATGTCTTAAGGTACAGAATCACATAGTAAAACAAGTACTTTATTGAAAAAACACTTAGCCATATTACACATTCTAATTTCTGTGCATACTGTATTTTAATTATCAAGCTTGTGATAGTATATGAAAGTATCCAGTAAGTATTCATGTAGCTATATTTCCATAAGAAAAAACACAAAACCCCCTGGCTCTGTTAAGATTTGGTGGTCTTTTAAAATATTGCTTGGTTTATTATGTAACTTTAATAGAATTTCTTTTGTAGATGGTTTACTGAAATTATTACCCAATATGAAAAATAAATCATACACTTTAGGCTTTGGTTAGTCTCATGTAACAATTGTGACAGATAGGGAGCGCTCTCGCTCCCTTGAAAACCTCGGATCAAATGCCAGACACCAGGTAAAAGTCCAATAATTATATTTATTATAATAAATACGTGCACAAAGCACCCTCCTCTCCACAATACTCATAAACCAATAAACACTACAATACTCAATAATAATCAATCCTCCACTCTCTCACACGCATTGCCACCCTTCCACCCAGCTCAACTCAATGTCTGGGATCTCCCACAGTCCTTTTATAGTCTTTGACCCGGAAGTGTTTCGCTCTCTCTGTCCATGTGACTAGGAACACTTCCGGGTCAGATAAAAACTCTTCTTCTTCATCCCGGAAATATGTCTTAGTCACAGCAACAGGAGGAATGATGCACTTCCGGGTTATAGGGCACGTAAGAGTCTCTATGCCTCCCTGCAGCGTCCTCTAGCAGTTCCCATGGTATCCAGCAGGGCTGTGGATAAAAACTCCATTGTCCAGGATTCCTTGCTGGCCTTTGGGGCACCTCCATGCTGCAGGGAGAGCTCCACCTGGCAGCCTGGAGGTATTAGCCGGGATGAATGGCCGGCCATATATCACACAAGTTATTGCTAGATATAGACAAATGCCCTATGCCCTGCTGCAGCTCATGTGATGTGTGTCTTGCTAGAACCTGATTCTGCTACTTAAAAATTAGTTTCTAAGATGTTTGTCTATTTTAATGATTTATCGCTTCAACATCTTGTTTCTTATAGCAGTGCCACCATTTTGGACTTGTGTATGATAGCCTGTGATGTCACTGAATATAGGACATAAAGATTAGGGGTCATGCACTTCCTGATTATTTGAGATAGGATAAAAACTATTCTAATCTATTGTTTGGTGTTCTTTGCTTTATGTTAAGCTTGAATTTCTGAGGCAGAGTTCTTTAGTTTTCTTGACTTCACTTTTTGGTTTCTGATTGGGCTTTCGTAAAAGATAGGACTGATTTTTAGTTATAAAGTTTCACATGGTTTAATTGGTTTAGAACTTTTGTTTCATCCTCTAATGCCAATTAAAACATGTCTTTACTACTACATAACAGGCACAAAGAAACAAAAATGATTCTTTATTTAACTATATAAATTGCAACATTTTATTAAAATGGAGAAAGCCCAGTCCACCCACAGTAACACAGTATGAAGAATATGCTCTATTTAAAATTAGAAAAAACAAAGTCAAATGTTCCATTCATAGAACTGGTTAAAGCCCCTTCAGAATTAGGTGAGAATATATTAATGTTGTTATTGAGTAAGCACGCTGGGCCTTCATGAACCCTCCGGAGGCTTCAGTATCTTTGAGTGACAAGTACATAATAGGTTGTCCAATCTCATAGCTCTTCCTAGTGGATTGGAATGGTGTTAAAGCTTAATTTGAAAATATGAAACATTGTATGTCTTATAATATGCTCAATTGTTCTGTACTATATTTATTTTAATGTATTCTCATAAAACTAATAAAGGTTGAAAAAATTTAAAAAAGGATTCTAGAGACTTAGTTCAAGAATTCTCTGCTGCCGCTTGTCAGTTTGAGTGACAAAGCTTTTCACTAGTAACCAAGAAAATACCCAAAGACGAAACCACAGAACAACCATACATTTGGGTCGATTTCACAGATGGAAACATTACCCTGTAAATACAATATCAAAAATCACATACAAGTTCATCAATCAACAATGCAAAAAACTGCACACTCTCACTGCAACACTTGCAAACTCTGCTTCTTCTAAGCATGGCAGTAGCAGGAAACTTTAAATGTTTGGACCTTTGCAAATGCATTTTCCACAATTTCACAGTTAATAGTCAAAATGTATTTAATGAGACTCTTATTAAAGAACTTTTTTGATAAACATAAATTCCCTAGGCTTTACATTATCTGTAATAATGAAGTTATTGTTAAATTTAGAACACAAAACTTCAGAAAGGCCTGAATCTTGTGAATAGCCTTAGGCATAACATTGTGGTTTTCTATTCCTTTTTACAGGGCAGAATTTGAATCTCTTCATCTTTTCTCTTTTCAGATTGGCTTTCTGTGTAACGTTATTTAATCATAGGTAGACTGCTCTGAAACTCTTAAAACTACTGCAGTAGGTAATGTGCAGGAGTCTGCCATGTTGCATGAGAGAAGATCCTGCAAAAGCAGCCTCTTTGAGTTCCTTTTGCTTGCCTTCTAGTTAGGGTTTGGCAAACTCCATATAACAAAGTAATTGTGGGTCAATACATCAGTAATATTGTAGACTTATGTTTGTAATATCAAAGATAATATTATCAATGACTGGCAGAAAAAGCAGCAAAAAAATTAAAACAGTTTCTGGTACATGGTACATTGCCTGGTTTGTGGGCCCTGGAGTCATTTGTATCAAATTTTCTGCCGCTTCTTTACATGCTCCCTCATACAGTTTTGAGAACCAAATAACAATGCTGTTTGTGGACATAAATTACTCTCCCACCACCTGATACTCTTCCTCAGCAATGTCGTCACCATCATTAGAGATATCAGTTTTTCTCCAAGTGTTTACACCTATTCTGCTATTTCTGCTTTCTCATTGTCTTCTGGCTTTTGTTCTCATTTCTTTAGACACATTCCAACCCGTCCTCACTTCTGGGAGTATATGTGTCTGTCTTGCATGCACAGTTCACATCTGGGTAGCTAGTGTGATTTTAATTCACATCTTGTTATTGTTTAAATTGAGAACAGTGCTTTAAGTCTTCCAGTTAACCTTGCATTATACCTGAATTTTAAGTATCTGTTTATATTTATTTGAGAGATTTTTCTAATAATGAAGCAACCCAATTTTATTTTGTTCTAATACTAGCAGACATCAGCACAAAGAATATTGTCGAAGAACACTTCACCATATTATTTATGTCTTATTACAATAGACTCATTTCCATGCTGTTTTGAGACCTGAGTGCTGCATTGCTGAAACCACAGCTTGCTGTGCATAATTGATTAACATACAACAGGGCATAAATGCAAACATCCCACAAACATTTGGTTTGAAGAGCTTCTTTTTAACACTGACTAAAAAACCTTCCCGAAAGTATCATGTTTTATATTTAAATCTCATCATTATTTAATCAGTGGTAGAAAAATCTTTATGCCAGGTTATCAGTGTTAAAGTGCTTCCTACTGTTTTGCTCATGAAGACAGATACAGACAGCAGATTATTGTAGAAGGCAGCATCCCTGCTTATTCAAGAATTCTGTTCAAGTGCTTCATGTTGAGGTGGAAGATGAAAACAAGATCTCTTATAAACGTCCTGTTGTTTGTTGATGTTGACTTGAAATGTGAACCAGTCCTGCCTTGTACCCTCAGAGGGACATGAATGGAAAACTAAGAGTCCTCCACACACACACACAACTCTGCTTCAGGTTATAAAGACAAGGTTCTCCAATAAAATGTCCTAAATTCATTTTTAGAATCATATTTCCAGTAGCAGTACAATGAGAAAACAAATACGTGCAGTGTTGCACAAATAATCATTCAGTATAATAACTTAATAGGCAGAATCATAATCATGTATAAAATACAATGTAGAGCCATAGCATACCAAATGCTGTACTATTTGAAGAATGAATGTTTTCTCAACTACAGTTTTACCAAAAGGAAAATTTCATATTGTATAAAGTCTGACACTCAAGACTGCTTTATTTATTAAAGCTGACTGGAAGTATTTCGCGTAGGGTGCTGTCCCTGGAATGGTACACATGCACCCTTTAATTAAGGTCATTCTTTAAAGAAATACTCCAACCAATGACTTAGATTAACTTTCCTATATCGTTAGTAGTGATGGTCGAGAAAAATCTTTAATTTCATATTTTCATGCAGAATGGAGATAAAATATCTCTGACAGAATAAAAGATTATGGTGTCCAGTGCTGGACAACAGCAAACAATATCAAAATGTCCAGAAAAAAAATATGTTACTCATGTCGCAAAATACACGCATCAAATCATCTAGTCATTTACTCACAACGTTCGAAACGTATTTTTACAAAAGTATTATTAAAATAAACCAGTTCCAGCAAAAGCTGTTATGATTGAACATGGAATGTACTCAGTTGCAATAATCAAGTCAGCAGAAAAGGCAAATGAATAATTTAGGTGGTGGTCAGATAAGCCATGGAAGGCTTGCCAGCACTGACCTGTATAAGCTTAAAAATTGAGTTGAGTGGCAGCAGTGGGATGTGTGAAGTTGAGCTACCATCTCTTTCATGACGTTGTCACATATCTGGTATCATGTCAACACACTAAAGTATTTTATGGCAATGTGGAATGTCACCTTCTTTTCATTTTAATCTGATTGGGTCATTACATGCAGCCTGTTCCCATTCTAAGTACAGTAGCTGCAATGCACTGTGCTGTCCAGATACACACATGCTGACAGTGGGAATACATTTTACTGACTGGTGTAACTGTAATTGGGATAAAGTATGTATACATGGTTACAACCTATATATGAAATGCATATTAAAGGGGGGGGGTTAGTTTATATAGAATATGAATGAAAATTGTGTGAGTTTATTGAATAGATTTGGTAATTGTAACAGCGCAGAGACACGTGGTATGTTTTCATTCCATGCACTGATTTGAATGCTGAAGACTAATATTTACATTTTTGCCAGTTAAATCTCTCACATCATGGCAGCAGTGCACTTGTTTCTGAGTTGATTTTTTCAGCAGGAAAATATGTAATGCATCAAGGCCAGAAATGTTCTAGATTGCTTCCAAGAACATTTATTTTTATATCACATTTTCATACAAATGATGTAGCTTAAAATGTTGTTTCATGCAAAGGAAAACAAGTAAAAATTAGATATGAATAATAATGCATAAATAGTATACAAAAATAAACAATGCACACTTACTTAAGAAAAAAATAGTCTTTAAATATAGAATTGTTTTTTTAAGTCTCTAAATAACAGTCCAGTAATAATGTCAGTTAGCCAAGGGTGCACAGAAAAAACTTAACAGAAAAAAATAAAATAATTTACAGTTAAGCTGGAGGAAAAAATATCTGTAGGGGTTCCAGACTAAAAGACAGTCTAGCTCACCCTTGGGTATTCTGCCTAACATAATTGTCCTTCAGTAATTCTTTTTTTTTTTTAAGACTTGCTCTAAGAAGATTCAATCAGTTGGTCTCTTGGCAGGTTGGAGTATCTATTTTCATCAAACATTCAAACATTATAGTTGACTTTGATCAGGTGGTGGTGGTGCAGAATGCCACCACAGAAAAACAGAGGAAATTAAAGATTAATAAAGATTGCAGGTTCATCGAAGACTATGATAAGTCTATTCATGTCTAGTTTATTAGCGATAGAAGTAAATTGTACCTACAAAGAAGCCAAATTAAGTGTTTTTTAGTTGTGTTTTAAAATGACCTACAGTGTTAGCCTGTGTTTGGTGCATAACAGCAAAAGTTTGTCTCACCACGCATTACTTAACGTCTACAATTATTTTATCGCGCGTTAATGCAGTTTTTCTTATTAATATTATTATTTTGAAAGCCTCAGTCTCGCTAGCGATTGATAGAGATCGGTGATCTTCTTGTTATAGCGCTTTTCGATACTCTTTTGCTAGAAGGAAAGTTAGCTTTGTTGATTTGACCTCGATTCCCCGTGCATGCATGAGTAGCGAAGACCAAACAGCTTCTAAAATGGCATGTGGAGGGAAACCAAAATGAATGCTCAAAGCAAAATAATCCGTGGATGACTTTTTTCGTATTATCTCTGAATCGGAGTCTGATTTGTTGGACCCTGATTTTGATGCAACTGATCTGGAGATATAGATCGAAAATGAAAGTGAGATACTGGCATCAGCTGATCGGTCCCCAGCTGATCGTGGTGCTGAGCACATTTGTGTAGCTGATGCACCTATTACAACATTTTCACCTGGGAGGATAGACACTTATGATAACAGGAGGTAAAAACTATATTGTGTCTCACTGCAACTGGCAGCCCCTCACATCTGTCTCACAAAGACAGCTAGGCAGTCCTGTTGGCATTCCTGCTGGCCACTGAGCCACCCTCTGTGTAGCCGCTGCTGCCGGAAACTGCAAACAGGTGCCGACAGCAGGCACAACAGGCAGCAACAGACTTTTTATGTTGATTTATGTGTGAAACCATTGCTTTTTACGCTTTTCAGAGAACTGACTTTTTTGGAAAAAATATCAGCCCTCAAAGAGTTGCTACTGAACATAGACTGTTTATGCTGCTCCCTGATAAAAGAAAACGTTTCTGCTGGTATCTGTTCAGATAAAAATGAAAACAGAATTAGAAATGTTAACCTGCTGTTGCTTGGAAGGTGTCTGTTATAATGTTGTGATCGTGGCTCTGGACTCTGAGCGTAACTTGTTTTTCTATAACAAACTACATAAAACGTTAATGCTCTGGCAGTGGCAAATAGCTTTGGTTTTATATTTGATTTGATACCATTAATATTTAAGTTGAGATTTACAAGAAATATTTTAACTGCTATTATGTAAAGGGAATACTGCTGTTAAAAAGCACCTTATTTGTTTAAAGTGTTTGCAAACCAAATACACGCAATATACTACTTTTGAGTTAATTATTGAATTTTGCACATAATGTGATTATTGGGGCGGCACGGTGGCACAGTGGTAGTGCTGCTGTCTTGCAGTAAGGAGACCTGGGTTCGCTTCCCGGGTCCTCCCTGCCTGGAGTTTGCATGTTCTCCCGTGTATGCATGGGTTTCCTCCCACAGTCCAAAGACATGCAGGTTAGGTGCATTGGTGATCCTAAATTGTGCTTGGTGTGTGTGTGGGTGTGTGTGTGCCCTGCAGTGGGCTGGCACCCTGCCCGGGATTTGTTCCTGCCTTGTGCCCTGTGCTGGCTAGGATTGGCTCCAGCAGACCCCCGTAACCCTGTGTTAGGATATAGCGGGTTGGATAATGGATGTGATTGTTGTGATTGTCTGTGATTAATCATGATTAATCACAGACAATCATGTGATTAATCGCGATTAAAAATTTTAATCACTGCCCAGCACTAGTTTTGAGATAATCTGGACTAATGAGAGCATACAGATTGAAAATAACAGTGAGCCCAGATTCTTGTGGTGTGCCATATACTATAGAATGGATATCTGAAATATAATCACAACTAATAAACATTTTTCTACTTATTAAATAAGACTGAAATCAATTTAGGACACTGCCAGAGAGGTCCACCTATTGACTAAGGTAATTTCTTAGAACACAACAACAAGACAATTAGTTCAATTTAATGTAGCAGCCTACTCAAACAGAGCTCCATTGTTCAGAAGTAATCTGATTGGGATTTCGGCTATCAAATTGGATCAAATCTTGAAAATCGGTTGTTAAAAAAAGGATTCAGAAATTGGATTAGATCACGTTATCCAGTCTTTTTGTTTTAATCTGGATCAAACTTTCAGTATGTGGTTTTCAAAACTTTTTGGAAGGATTGGGATGCTTTTTCAGGTGAGATTTCTGGAAAAAAATGTAATAAAACATTAAACCTGATTAAATAATACAACATTTGTATCATGTAGTATACAGGTATTTACATTTAGTTATATTTTGCACTTAAATTGTTTAACCATCACAGTGATAAAGTAGATAAAAGTACACATTAGGTTAGCTATAAAGTCTGTTTCAATTCAATTCAATTCTTTATTGTCATGTGTACAAGTACAACTACCATGTATAATGAAATTCTTGCTTGCATGTGCTGCCGCAGACAGTGAACATAGACAAAAAACACACAATAAATAAATGAATATAAATAAGTAAATATATAAAACCAGAATCCTAGGAATAAATAGAGACAGTGGCAGAAGTTTATGTGCAGGTAGCAGTGGAGGTGACACAAGGTTACTGATTGTTAATGAGTCTGATTGCAGTTGGTTAGAAATTGTTCCTGAAAGTGACAGTGCAGGGTGGCTAGGGTCCCGCCATATACGGTTCACTTTCCTGAGACAGCGTGTAGTGTGGATGTCATGTATCGCAGGGAGCTGTGTGCCCGTGATCTGCCGTGCTGTATTCACCACACGTTGCAGAGCTCTGCAGTCCTGAACTGAGAAGTTGCTGTACCAGGATGTGATGCATCCTGTCAGGATGGATTCCACAGTACACATGTAGAATCTGCACAGGGTTGTGAGGGACATCCGGGCCTTACTCAGTCTCCTGAGGAAGTAGAGACGTTGTTGGGCTTTCTTGACTACTGCTGCAGTGTGACTTGCCCATTTAAGGTCATCAGTGAGGGTGATTCCGAGGAACCTAAAGCTGCTGACCTGCTCCACAGCCTCACCTCTGATGTAGATGGGGTTGTGCTCTGTTGCCTTTTTGTGGAAATCCACAATCATCTCCTTAGTTTTGCTAAAGTTGGGGGTGAGGTTGTTGTCCTGACACCATTCTACCAGGAGTCTGACCTTCTCCCTGTAGGCTGTCTCCTTGTCCTCGCTGATCACACCTATTACAGTGGTATCGTCAGCAAACTTGAGGATGGTGTTAGAGCTGTACTTAGCTATGCAGTCATGAGTGTACAGAGAGTAAAGCAGGGGGCTCAGCATGCTGCCCTGCGTGGTGCCAGTGTTGATGGTGATGATGGAGGAGGTTTTTCCACCAATATGCACTTGCTGAGGTCTGCCAGTGAGGAAGTCCAGTACCCAGTTGTACAGTGAAGAGCTAAGCTCCAGATCCAGGAGTTTAGCAATGAGCTGGGATGGAATGACAGTGTTAAATGCAGAGTTGTAGTCCACAAACAGCAGCCTGGCATAACAGTTCTTGTTCTCCAGATGAGACAGGGTGTTGTGAAGTGTTATGGAGATGGAATCCTCAGTGGACCTGTTGCAACGGTAGGCAAACTGGAGGGGGTCCAGACTGTCAGGGATGATGTCCTTGATGTGTTCTAGCACCAGCCTCTCAAAGCACTTCATGGCTATGGGAGTAAGTGCTACTGGGTGGTAATCATTAAAACACAAGTATGGCGGTGCCCGTGCAGGCTGCGGCTTACAGAGCTCTCGAGTTCGCAATGTTTAGTGTTAATCTTTGTTCGTCTTTGTCATCTAGTATAAGGAAAAAAGTAGATTTAAGTGATAGTAGTACGCAGACATATATTTACGAGCGGCAAATCTGGCTCGATTTCCAAAGAAACTGCGCCAAAATATCCAGTGAGGTGACAGAGACGCTCCGCAGCCTTTGCTTACTTCGGCAGCCTGAGAAGCTGAGCTGGCGAAAATGCAAGCGCAGTGATCGGAAGCAGAAACGAGGGAAACGTGCCGGTGTTAACACAAGGCTAAAAACTAACCCCACCAGACCTGCGATACCGTCCATTCTGCTCGAGAACGTCCAATCGCTGGAAAACAAGCTGGATTATATAGAGCTGCAGCGGGCCAATCAGTGGGAAATGAGAGACTGTTGCATCTTTATTTTCACTGAGACATGGCTCCAGGAACACATTGCAGACTCAGCCATCCAGCTAGACGGACTGACCATCTTCCGAGCGGACAGAGACACCACTTTGTCCGGTAAGACCCGCGGGGGTTGGGGGGGGGGGGGGTGTTTGAACGCTGCCTCAGTCGTGCGACACTGTTTCCTGCTGATAGAGGTTTTATCGGTAAGGTGCTAGCCTTTCTACCTGCCGAGGTTATACAGTTGCATGCTGGTGGTTGTCATCTACCTCCCGCCTAGTGCAAATGCTAACCAGGAGTTAGCGGAACTCTATGAGATCATCAGCAAACCGCAAACAACGCACCCCGAGGCATTTTTCATTATAGCTGGAGACTTCAATCATGCCAACTTGAAGTCAGTTCTCCCAAAATTCTTTCAAAATGTGAACTTTACTACTAGAGGGGGAAGCTGTCTGGACAATGTTTACATTAGCGCTCCTGATGCCTACAAGGCCCTACCCCGCCCCCACCTCGGCTACTCAGACCATATCAGCATTTTTATGGTTCATGCATACAAGACCCTGCTGAAGCGCACTAAACCAGCCCACAAGAACATCAGAGTGTGTACAGGTTGGTGCTGTTTCAGCTCTCCAAGACTGCTTCGAATTGACAGACTGGGACATTTTCAGGGAGGCTGCTATGGATGGTGACTCCATCAATCTGGAGGAATACGCAGACTCTGTGACTGGCTACATCTCCAAATGCATAGTGGATGTTACTGTTACCAAGGATGTTACCACAATAGCCAACCAAAAGCCCTGGATGACGAGAGAAGTGCACAAGCTGCTCAAGATCTGAAATACAGCCTTCAGATCTGGAGACAAGGCCACCCTTAGGGTGGCCAGAGCCAACCTGCTTTGCGCTATAAGAAGAGCTAAGTGGCCTACACGCAGAGGATTAACAAACACTTCAACAGCACCAGAGACATTGTATGTGGCAGGGTGTTCAGACAATTACAAACTACAAGCCCAAACCACACAGCAGTGATGGTGATGCTTCCCTACTGGATGAGCTGAACAACTTCTTTGCACGATTTGAGGCACAGAACAAAGAGCCTGCAAGAAAAGCAACACCTCCCTCCACTGATGACGTACTCTGTCTCTCTATAACTGACGTGAAGAGGACTCTATCCAGAGTCAATCCACGCAAGGCTGCAGGACCTGAAAACATACCTGACTGTGTGCTCAAAGAATTTGCCAGTCAACTGGCTGGTGTCCTTACAGACATCTTCAAAACATCTTTGAGCCAGTCGTCAGTCCCAGCATGCTTCAAGTCGACCACCATCATACCAGTGCCGAAGAAATCATCTGTGACATGCTTGAATGACTACCGACCAGTTTCACTCACGCCAATCATCACGAAGTGCTCCGAAAGGTTAGTCATGTCACACATAAAGACTAATCTCCCTGCCTCACTTGACCCTTTTCAGTTTGCATACTGCTCAAACAAGTCAACTGAGGATGCCATATGCTCTGCCCTTCACCTCTCCCTGACACATCTGGATAAAAAGACACATATGTCAGGATGCAATTCATAGACTTTAGCTCTGCCTTCAACACAATCATCCCTGGTTGCTGGTTGTAAAACTGAGCAGGTTGGGCCTGAACACCACCCTCTGCAATTGGATCCTGGACTTCTTGACAGAGAGGCCCCAGTCAGTTCGGATGGGCTGCAACACTTCCAGCAACATCACACTGAGCACTGGAGCGCCGCAGGGCTGCTTCCATAGTCCACTGCTCTTCACCCTGCTGACTCACGACTGCACAGCCATGCACAACACCAACCACATCATCAAGTTTGCGGATGATACGACGGTGCTGGGACTGATAAATAGGGATAATGAAACAGCATACAGAGATGTGGTGGAATGGCTGTCTGCATGGTTTGAAGACAACAATCTATCTCTCAATGTTGACAAGACAAAAGAGATAATCGTGGACTTCAGAAAATCACATCCTGCCCACATCCCACTCAGCATCAACGGTTTAGATGTGGAGACAGTTAGGAGTACCAAGTTCCTCAGTGTGCACATAACTGAGGAACTTACGTGGACACATAACACCTCATCACTAATCAAGAAAGCCCAGCAGAGACTACACTTCCTGAGGTGGCTGAAGCGAGCAAGTCTTCCCCCCTTCCATCCTCACCATGTTCTACAGAGGCACCATTGAGAGTGTTCTGACTAGCTGCATCACTGTCTGGTATGGCAACTGCAACATATCCGACCGCAAGCACCTGCAAAGGATAGTGAAGACAGCAGAGAACATTATTGGGGTGCCTCTCCCTTCACCACAGGACATATTTTACAAACGCAGTATCCGCAAGGCCTGCAGCATTATGCAGGACCTCTTACACCCCTCACATGGACTTTTCACACTTTTGCCATCCAAGAGAAAATACTGCAGCATCAAAGTCAGATCTGCCAGGCTGCAGGAGAGTTTTTACCCCCAAGCTGTTAGACTCCTTAACACCATGCTGCCCCCTGGGATCTTCCACACTGCCTCAACCACCTCTAAAAGCAAAACTTTTATACATGCAAGCCACTTTCCTGCAAAGACTAGTGTGCATGTAGAAAAAGAACTGAAAATCTCATACTGACCTTTAAGTATTTTGACACTCTTGATATCCTTCAGCTGTGAAACATTCTGACCTGTCATTGTTTACATATGTCTTAAACAACTATTATCATACACTGATAATTTCTGTATTATCTATATCTTTTATTTTTTAATTATATTACATATCTATTGACTATATTTATTTATCTAGATTGCAAATACCATACATTGCATCAATGTTCATATTGATAACTACACGTCAATATTGCTGCTACTTCTTTGTCTTGTCTTTGCACAATTTCTTGTCTTGTTTGTGTTTTCATTTTAAATTGAAATTTTAATTATATTTTTAATTTATTATTTGCACATCATGTTGTTACACTGAGGACCCTGAGCTTCGCAATTGCGTCTATCTGTATACAGAACTTGTATATGGTTGAGATGACAATAAAGTTCACTTTGACTTTGACTTTGACATTAGGGCAGTCTACTTTATTTTTATTTGGGACAGGGATGATGGCTGTGCGCTTGAAGTAGGTGGGTGCAGATGAAACCCTCAGAGATGTGTTAAAAATATCCGTACAGACAGCAGCTAGCTGGTCGCAGCATGTTTTTAAAACGCGACCTGAGACTCCGTCTGTGAAAACAATTAAGATTTATCAAATGCAGTTTCTTCCTCAGCTAAATAATCATTTATTTTAATCTTCAATTACTTTCAGAGTATAAACTTTATGCTTAATCCCCTTTATAAGAAATGTTACTTAATTTCTCCAAAGCACTCACATCAACATTAACTTCCCTAGATTAAACTGGATTTCTGCTATAACTGAGATCAGCACTGTCAGAAACTAAAACACGCTGTAAATTTGCACTTCACGTGTCTCAGTTTTAATTAGTTTTTGAATGCTGTTCATGCAATGCTGGATGTGCCAGGGTTGTTGCGAAGGACAACAAATTTGAGTTAAACTCTTATATAGGTTTAATCCCAAAAGCCCAGTTTATTTAATATGATTTGAATGTTCTGGTTATGAGTTTTTAATTTGACAGTTTAAATACTTAAAGTACAATAATAAGAACAGTTGGCTAAATATGAATTTTAAAATATCAAAAAACTTCTGTGCAGTGTAAACAGTTTCGTAAGCAAGAACACCCAAAACAAGCAACATACCTTAGTGAAGAGGGAGACTTGCAAAAGAAGCTTTCAATTTTTTACTGAAATGACTGGAAATCCTTCCTCTGAATTACTCTTCTGTTAGTGTCTATCGGTAAAGTTATCGATACATGCGCTTTCAATTTTATGAGTGTAGTGACTCCAGTCTGATTTGTGGCTCATAGCAGCAGCCCTGTCTCTGCACACTCCATCATTTTGGTTGCTCACTTGTGAATTTGTCAAACCATATACGTGGAAAATCGACTATCCCATCTAACTTCAAATATTTGCAAAACAATTCCTTCTCAATAATCTTTTGATTTTCACTAATACATACATGTCTTATTTGAAAGTTTGTAGTTTCCCTAATACGTTTATTTGTGACTAAATAAAGAACATTCTAAAAGTACTAGGAACAATAACAAAACTATGTTGCATAACATCTTTAACAGCTGTGAAATAAAATATGCCTACTGCCATTTAACAATTATTACCATGTTGACATTTATTTATTTATTTTAGATCACTCTCTATTTTTATTTTTCTTGAAATAATTTATCAGGGAGGGTAGTATCACAATTTATCTAGATCCAATGTGTGTCCCACCCAAGAAAGTTCAAATATGTGAGAATATAACCTTTAATAAAATTATTTATGTCAAAATCAAGTACATTTTTCATAAAATGTATATAGTGGGAAATAAACATTTTATTACCATACATAAATTATGACTTACAGCTGTATAGCATCATTTCATTTATTCATTTAATTTGCTAATTTTAAAATTGCTGTTTGAAAATGGTACTATTTAGCTTGACTAGTTTCACCAGATCCATTACAATTCATGAAGCAACAATTAATTAATATTAATGGCAAATCATTTACTTTTAAGAGTATACACTGAGTGTGTGTGGCTTTCATGATGTTTTAGGCATGAAAGAGGTTTAATATTGCATTAGAAATCTCTTGTCAGTTGCCATGGGAGACAAATACACCATGGCATCTGTGTGCCTCGAGATGGTTGTGACAAAACTAAAAGTCAGTCTCAACAACAGAAAAACTAAAATGTAAAAGGTTCACAAAGAAACAGATAACATTGCAAAAAAAATAAAAACACAAATGAAGGGTGTCCAGAATCTAACAGATGCCAAGTTAGTTTAGAGAATTCAATGAAAACCTTATAGCATAAACTGTACCTTTGCTTCTTCACTGTTCCAAAATTCTGCAGCTTCTGAAAAGGTTCAAGCATTGAATGTGATGCATGCACAAAACATTCTCCAGTCCAAGTATCTTTAAGTTTGACTGAAATTCAAAGCAAAAAACAATTCACACAGAAATAAAGAAAAAAGCTGATAATATACACAAAAATACATTTCTTGCTTGTGGTGTTTCAGTTTCAGATTTACATATCATAGTTACGTTTTGCTAAGTTACTGCATATGTTTCTATAGCGGCACCACATAAGTTACTATATATATATATATTTCCATATACATTAGTAAATTATCTTTTCATTTCCAAAAAAATCTATCTTTCTATCTCAATTTAATCTACTGTTATACAGTATCAGAGTGTCAAGAATGTTCCACTAACATGTTAGCTTATGCGGCATAAAGTGGGAACCTATGTAGCTTTGTAAAACTAACGTTCTATTCTAGGTAAACAAATATTTATGTAATTTAACATTAATATTAACATCAGAATTGGCTGTTATATAAACCCATTTAGTTATATTCACAGTCAAACAAGGCCTCTCTAGACAGCTTTGGACAAAACACACTAACCAGCACTTGACAGCTCAGCTAGTCCGGTCCTACAAAAGAGCTACTGTAGCAGAAATTGATAAAAAAAAAAACTCAATGTTGCCCACAAGAGAAAGGTGTCAGAACACACAGTGCATTGTAGTTTGCTGCTTGTGGGGCTATGTAGCCGCAGACCAGTCAGAGTGCCCATGCTTACCCATGTCTACCTCTGAAAGCACCTACAGTGGGCATATGAACATCTGAACTGGACCATGGAACAGTGGAAGAAGGTGACCTGTTCTGATGAATCATGTTTTCTTTTAAATCATGTGGATGGCCAGGTGCGCTTGAGTCGTTTACCTAAGGAAATGATGGTAGCAGGATGCACTATGGGAAAAAGGCAAGCCAGAGAAGGAAGTCTGATGCTCTGCTGGGAAACCTTGTGTAATACCACCTACCTAAAGATTGTTACAGACCACAAGTACTCCTTCATGGAAATGGTATTCTCTGATGGTTGTGGGCTCTTCAGGCAGGATACTGAACCCTGCCAAAAGGAATCTTTTGAGGAACATGACATGGCCATCAGATTTCCCAGATCTCAATCCAATCAAGCATCCCTGTGTGATGTGGTGAAAAACAAGTCTGAGTCATGGAGGACCCACCTTGCAACTTGCACTGCTTAAGGGACCTGCTGTTAACGTCTTTTATTGTGCCCGATACTACAGAACACCTTCAGTGGTCTTGTGGAATTCATACCTTGACGAGTCAGAGATGTTTTGGTGGTACAACAGGGACCTATGCAATATTATGCAGGTGGTTTTAATGTTGTGGCTGATTGGTATATATGCACTTACTGCATGAAATTGTGTTCTAAAGTTAAGGGTTTTCTATTAATTTTTTTTAAAATACAAAGGTAGTGCTAGTATTTCCTAATGTAACATATGGGGCACCAGGAACCACCAGAAGGTAAATGCCTAAAACCTTACCAAATATCTATCTATCTATCTATCTATCTATCTATCTATCTATCTATCTATCTATCTATCTATCTATCTATCTATCTATCTATCTATCTATCTATCTATCTATCTATCTATCTATCTATCTATCTATCTATCTATCTATCTATCTATCTATCAAATGCATCCTCTTTGAACAAAAGTTTCCTTGTCTTATGAGAGGAAACCACAACCTTGGGGTGAAAGGCTGTTGAAGATGAAGATATTGTAGCATGCACAAATAGTCGTATTTTAAAATGGATGCATCTCATAATATTGTTAAAAAATGACATGTATATGCTACTTTTACAATGTGGGTGTAATCTCAAGAAGTAGATCAATGCATTCTTGGCTTGAAAAATTGACTAATCTGTAAATTTTTAGGCAAATGCATATATTATGTTTATGAAGAAAGAACTTCAACTTGAAAAACACTAAAATCCTTTAAGTGAGCTTGTGTGTAAAAAAGAAAATACCTAAAATGAAACTTTATTTCCATTTTCATTTCTTCAGTATATTGCAAGACCGTACCATCAAAGTCTTCCATAATTCACTGGTTTTGGTCACAGAGCCTACTGGTGATTCAAAGAACAGCAACTTTGCTTCATCTGGTCATGTGAGTGCAAAATCTTCCAGCTTCACCTTCAAATTTCCAGAGGGGCTGTCATTGATCAATGTTGACTTACAAATGAGAATTTGAAATTGTTAGTCCAGATATTCACTCGCATTTTCTTCTGTTTTTGCTGATGGTAATTCCTTTGTGCCTTTGGCCTCAAATGCTTTTGTGTATCATTTATTTTGTAAAATATGGTTATGTGCTGTCAAAATTGCCTCTAAGAAAAACCACAGAAAAGCTTAAAAAAACAGACCAACCCAGCCAATGAAAAAAGTATGCATGCATCATATACAGTCTATAAATTGAGTTTGTTTTTAAATAAGTAATGAATGTTAGGTGGATACTGGGCAGTGTTAACATCCTAACAAATGTTAAAAACTTTAACAAATTTTGAATTTTCTTAAACAGTTCTTGGTAGCTGGCACATTTTAAAGGAACATTTAAAGAAAACTCAGAACATAATAGCACTATTCACATTGAAAGTTCTTCAAAATGTGAAGGCCATCGACATAATGCTTGATAACTTATTTCCATATTTGTACATTTCTTTGTGACATACTCGTTTTGAAGATTTTATT
The DNA here is from genome assembly GCF_900747795.2 of Erpetoichthys calabaricus. Lineage (NCBI taxonomy): Eukaryota > Metazoa > Chordata > Cladistia > Polypteriformes > Polypteridae > Erpetoichthys > Erpetoichthys calabaricus. The sequence goes on along the minus strand of NC_041401.2, from coordinate 94,631,453 downwards.
TTAAAAATAACAGCTGTCATTCATCTTACTTCTTCCCTTCATTATTTTAGGCACTTTGATCTTGTCTCATCTTCAATTCACAGTTATCTTAAACAGAGAAGATCAAACCTACCCAATCTTTTTGTGCAGCATATACCTTGCAGTCTTGGAATTGGCTTCTATAGTTCTCCGGATTTTCCCTAATGATTTTATATCATTCTTATAATACTTGTGTGTACATTTTTTAATGTGCATATGAATAAACTCAGAGGAACAGCAGTACCAACACTGATCACTATAGTGTCTTATTTTTTTAAGTCTTCTTATGTAGAAAAAAGTTTCTTGAACCAAAACTATACATTTTTATTTATTGTGACAATTCTGCAAACTACACCTCTGCAATTCAAAAGAACTGTCTACTTTGCAGTAGTGCAACCAAAGGTTATTTAAAAGTAAAGACTAATGCATTATGTAATGTTCCTCTGCTGAGGTGTCACCAGTTGCATGGCTGTGCTCGGGTTCTAATTTGAGATCCTGAGGTGGTTCGTCGTGTGGTGGATTCAGCAACACACTGCATTAGTGCATGCTCCCAACCAACCTCTGCTAGTCAATTTTTTACACTTCCTTAACAGTACTAACGTAATAATCAATCATTTTTTAAAAATAGCGTATTTCACAGAAAACAAGAAAAAAAAAGAAAATAGTTGAAATAAATGAGATAAAAAACAAAGTATTATAAACTTCTGAGAAACTGTGTCATAGTCCTTTGCATTTTCCGAAAACCTGAAAAACTTACCTCGTTACAGAGCTGGGCACTCTTGTAACTACTTTGTATAAACATGATAACGAAGAGGAGACCAAATATCCATAAAAACTGCAACCTTTTAAAAAATACAAGGGAAATACTAACAAAAGAAAATACAGTGTATTAAAAAGAAACAAAAACATTCACTGCATTTCTGAACCTGACGACAAAGTTTGTGAATCCTACCACTTGAAGTGGTTTTCCTACTTGAAAAGCACCCACAAGCACTCTCTTCCATTTTCACCGTATTCTTCTTCCAAACACATGTACTTTTGCACCAAACTGAAAAAGAAGCAAATAGTCAAAAACAGAGATCAAACAGAGACACGCTGAAACCAGAAACACAAACCCAAAAATCAAAGTCTAAATTCAGAGCCAAAGTCAATCTCAAACAAATTCTCAAAATAAAGCATGTACAGTAGTTCACAAACAATGAATCTAATCTGGAGTTGAAAAATACAGGAAAAATAATCATAAACTTCAAAATAAAGGCTGACTAAAAAATCCCACAAACAAATTACACAAACGGCAAGGCACAGAAAATTTAAAACTTTTTAAACAATGTCATGATGTGTTCACATTCTATGGTAATTTTCAGCATAACTTCTAACAACATCTCATTATCCCAGTTTTTTGGTATAAATAAAAACAGAATACAATACAACTACAAAATGGCCTCTCTGCCTCACCTGGTTATTTCTATTTTTTAAATTTTATGTAATGAAATGAGGCAACAGGTCAGTTTTAAATAACAACAGAGTTACTGCACCTGTATGCTGTTCATTTGAAATTTCTCAATGAGGCTATGTCCTCAGTACTATGTTTTCATTTAAAAACTGCATTTTTAAATGAAAACAATCTCTCTCCACATTAATGATTTCCCATCATTTATAACAGTATCTCTGCCCACACTGGAACAACCTAAAATTAATATGACACAGCTGTTTGCTTACACCGGGATGCATGCATTGGTGGAAACAGGTAGTGGAATTGTCCTCTTTAAAGGGTTTTTCATAACACTTTTGGTTAAGGGTTTTTCATAACACTATACCAATCAGTAAAGTATTTGCCATTTGCACATGTATGCACCATTCAAACGGTGTAAAATCCAATTTTGATGCATACATAGAAGCAACAAAGCAAACATCATGGAAAGCAACTCTTCCATGTCTGCTATGTTCGATTAGAATATGGTCTTCTTCCATGAAAGATGATTAGTCTGGGAATGGGACATTGTGATGAGCAGGATTCAGTCAGTGGAAGGACCACATAATTAGCAAGAACCAATCAGAGCGTAATTAGAATCTGAGTTCCATTCACATTACAAATCTGAGCTGGCATTTTCAGAAGTATACTGTATGGCTCTGGAGAGAGAACAATCAAAAGGTTCAGTTTTCAAGAGTGGAAAACACTGGGGTATTGGATAATGAAAATGTAGTGGTGTGGACATTGCCTGAGAAGCTTGCATGTTCTGTATTACCTATAGCAGTTCAGGCATCCCTGCAATGGACTGGCACCATGTCCGTGGTTTGTTACTGCCTTGTGCCCTATGCTAACTGAAAAATCTGGCTTTTTGCGGAAGCCCTTTAAATAAATAAATACATAAATAAGTAGATTAATAAAAATGCACTCATTCTATGGTCCAAACACATGCCAGAATTACTAAAAAGCAAGACAATTAAAAAGAAAGAACACTTCTGATATGGTTGCCACAGCCACAGTGAGGCATTATGCAGGCATATTTCTATTAGTATTAACACTAGAATCCCTGAAGCCTATGAAAAAACTTAAATTCCTTCACACCTCTCCATTAGCGTCTTTTGTTTTGTAAATGTGTCGATCAGCACAAGCAGCAAGTAGCCTGCTATCCCATCCCCACCCCCTGATCCCCCCAAACCCCCCACCCCCCTACAAAGCCCCACATCTCAACTCGGGCAAAAAGTACTCCCAGCACAAGGCTCTTTATCTGCAAGTGAGATGTATGGAATTGTAAAGGGTAAATAATATATCATTATTTGGAACACATACATTTCATGAGTGTTCCATTTCTACAACAATCTATGTAAATGTAGAATGACAGTAAATGCGAGGCAAGTAATGTTGAACACATACCTAAAACAGAAACTTTTTTTCATGTTCTAGTACTAATGACAAAATTTTGACATGAAGTGTATAATGTGTCAAGACTGAAGTCCAAATATCAAATATTAACTTTCACTAAAGGAACACATAACAAAACAAGTGCACTTTTATCCAAGGATATAACTGAAGAAAAATAAATCAGGTTAGGGTATGACACTGACATGACCGCTTGGGTGGGGCAGTGGTAAGAACTACTGACTCATAAGCAAGGGTTTTTTTTATTCAGTTCTTTTCTCTCAATCACGTTCACACATCCCCTGATCTGACACTGCTAGTTTTCAAATAAAGAGGTGCTCTCATCAGGTGAACACTGATGTGGATTAGGGTTCTACATCGGAGAAAGAGAACAGATGCCCTCCCCGCAAGTAACATCCACTTACACATAAAAACAATGCAGCTGCACCAGGCTTAAAGGTGAAAGATGGCACTGTTTGGATGCAGCAACAGGTCCAGCATCATCCTGCCAGTAAATCTGACACACACATATACTTCAACAAAACAGCAGGGCTTACAGAGCATCCCAGGTTGTCCCATCATGGAGAGTGCTTTGAGTGGTGAGAAAAGCACTATATAAATGTAAAGAATTGTTATTGTTATTATTAATTTCTATTTACAGTGAGATTAATTTTTGGGGAGTATTTGAACTTACATTCACTGTCTACTAATTAGAAAACGTCAGTTTCATGATTTGAATTCATGAGTTTAACCTCTATTGTTAATAGTCCCATTCACATTAGAAGCTGCAAGCTTCAAGGTAAGGTAGGTAATCTATTTCTACCTGAGTTGTATCCTATTTGATTTAAATTCATAACCTACCATTAGAACAAACTCTTCATGACCTTAAAGAAAAGCTGACCCACATTTATGATAGATGCATTGTTCAAAGCTGTGCAAATTTATTGGAGTTTAACCTTTGAAAGAACATTCAAAAAGTTATTTTACTCTTAAATCTAAGTATCTTGCTTTGAAGAGAGCTTTTATTTTTTACACATTACCATAACTCACTATGGATTGATAAGTATTTCCTGAATGGTAAATTTAAGAACTACAATAATAATATTATCTGTAAGCAAAGGTTGTTGACTCCAATTAAAAGTTTATAAGCAGACCTGACATGTCAGATGCAGTGTACATTTAGCATGAGATTATCCCAAGAAGACTTTTTTTAACATTTATTTACAGTAACTACATTCTGGTTTAGTATTGTTACACTGTGCACTAGAGCAACTAACAAGCAGCGGATCAATACTAACTACGTACTAAGACTAACTGGTGTTGTAATGTTTATCTTGGAGTGGAAGTATTGGAGCAAAGTTACGTACAACCACCTCATGAGCAGGTCTAACCAATTTAGTATAGTCGTGAAGGATAAAACATGAATACCTGCACATATCATACAGACTTTTGCAGACCTGAAAATGGTGCCTCTTTCAACAAACAGTGGTGTATAATTTAGGTTCTACATGGTAATGATATTCAATATAAAAGCTGAATATACTAACACAATATTATATTCATGATTTAATATTTTTAGGTATGTTTTATATAGTACTGAAAATGGTACTGATAGGAGAATTTCAAGCATTTTCATAAGCCCTCAAGTGAACAATATCTGAATAGTACGTTAGTCCGCCTTGCAATGACACGAATTTTGATATCATCTAACGCAGTGTCTGCAAGAATGTGTAATGAGGATGGAAGCTTGTTTCATTAGTTTGAAAAAAAATTTCTTTTTTTCTCCCCTGTGTTCTGGCCTTTTAAATGTGTGTTGAATGCATAGTGGCAAGGAAATAATTACCAGTGTGCTACTGTTAATGAGCATTCACTCAGTCAGCTGACTACTCAGATAAACACCACAACAGGACTAGTTAGATTAGATAAACTTAGCCCTGATCTTCTTCCGTTGCTCCGTTGCTGATCAACACTTAGACCTTAGGATCCCTCCATGCTAGTAACATACTACAGTGGAAGTTATGTTCCAGACCCATCAGAAATAGGTGAAAATCCATGATATAGAAAAACCATATAAATAAACATTTTTTTTTATAGTTTAAGCCTTAAAATATTCCACACGCTTTAAACATATGTAAACACACTTTGTAAACACATATGATATGTAGATGTCGGGCTAAGGATATGAGTAACATCTCTCTATTATAAAAAAAATCTTGGCAGGGAGACCAGGGAGATGAGGCATGATCTTCTTAGAAGACAATTTGACATCCCACGAGAGACATTTTAACGTCACGCAAGACAAGGCAGTGAGACAGAAGGACAGCTGCTGTACAGGCTTTTAAATGATCAACGCGCAGAGTGACAAGCAGAACAGGCATCTTGGCAGAATCAGCGCAAAGCCAGTAGCTGATCTGTCCACTTCTGCTTAGCGTGCGTTCAGCTCCCCCCCTTCACAACGCGAGCAGGAGAAACACGAAGTGGAATGAGCGTAGTGTGCCTCCGGGGGGGTTGAGCGAAGCGATCGAGACCAGATCATCTCGGAGACACACTTTGACGACACGCAAGACTAAACATTACAACCTTAGGAAGCAGAACCTGTGAGACAGTGACCTTTGCACGTCACGCCCTACTTACAAACCATTTAAAACAAGTTCACTGACATCTAACCTAGCAGTTGTTGGAATGCTTTTGGCAGACAAACTTCAGGTACTCCCAGCTCTTAAAACAACGACAAGCAGAACACGTAGCTTGCCAGCAGCAGCTGCAGCAAGCCAGCGTGCGTTCAGCCCTCACAACCACTCCTCCTCCTCCTTCAGAACGCTAGCGACAGAGATGTGAAATGGCAAAAGGACAGCTGCTGTACAGGCTTTTAAGTGATTGACGCAAAGCGCAACAAGCACAACACACAGCTGGCCAGCAGCAGCAGCAAGGCACCAGCTGAACCGATTGCATCTCTTTAGCGTGCATTCAGACCTCCCCCTTCACAATGCGAGCAGCGCTATAAGTCCAGTGAGAAAGAGATTTAACCACGCCTGGGGCAGGAAATATAGGACAAATATTGTTTTTTACAAAAGTAAAAATGAAAATAATGCATATGTAACAACTCCCATGAAAATAACAATCTCTTTAAATTGTTTATCCGGTAAACCAAACCCGGGGGTGGGTGAGTGAAGCGAGCAGGGGGCGGAGCCCCCTAGTAATAATAATATTATTAATACATCCGCGATACAGCGGGGGCACAATAGTTGAACTGCGATATAGTGGGGGATCACTGTATATAGTATTGATGTGTTGCTACAGTGGTACTATCTCTGGGACACTGCAATTGACTCAATAAGACAACTATATAAGATCTTAAATGAAATTAAAATTGGTTAAAGTCATCAATATTTTTGCTTTATTCTGAAACAAGGAGGAAATCGCAAAGACCTTCTTCATACAGTTATATGGTGTCCATTTTAGGGAATCTTTCTCTCTCTAACAAAATGCTATCATTCCTCAGGCAAAACTCCATCCTCCCTACTACCTTTTCCAAAACATCATGATCCTCTGACAAAACTTCCCTGCTTAAGTACAGCAAAACTCCAACCTCCCTGTTACCTCTTTCAAAATGGCATCTTTCCACTGACAAAATGCCCTGTCCCACTCCCCATCACTTCCAATAAAACACTGTCCTCATTCCAGCCTCTAACTTATGCTAAAATCTCTCTCCTTTCTTCTACTTCAGACACAAAAACAACAAACGCAAGCTGGATGTTTCGGAAGAGGATGTGGTAACCGGCAATATTTTTACAATGATGACAGTTAACCTACCCAACCTTTTACTACTGGCCAGTTATTAGAAGAGAGATGCACACCAATCAGTCTTTATTTCAGGCTACACCTTCTCTCTTTACATGGGTGGGAGTAAATTTTAGACAGCCAATCATATTCAACCCCATAAAGTTTTTCTTTGAAACTCCTACACACTGCAACTTCACTAAACATTATGAAGTTTTGCTTACATAATGTTATTTGTAATCTGTACTTTTATAATCTGCTTTTTACAAATCATAAATGATTTAAAGGTTAAAATGATGATATTTACTTCCTTGACATTTAAAACATTGTTTATTTTCTTTTTTCTATCATTATTGAGTTGTTCATTTCACATTTTAAAATGTTAACATATTTTTCTACTGTTTTAATCATTTACAAAACCTGTTCCCATATTTCAATAATATTTTAGTGTAACATCCATCTTATATAGTAAACACAATCATAAAATGAACCCTTTACAATGTCCTACAATGTACTATTATATATATTGTCACACACATGCGACTAGGAAGACGTTGTATGGACCAAGTAAAGGTAATTCCACGCCAGGCCAGGGGGTGGCGGGGTGCACTAAACCTTCTCTTGTTATCTCTACAGACCAGCCGCGGGAAAACCTGTCTGATTTAGAACAGAAGACATCACTTCCGGTTACTGCGCCCAGAAAAATATCACTTCTGGTTCCGGCGCCTAGAAGATTATCACTTCGTCACCTACTCTGACTAATGAAGATAATCACTTCCAGTTCCCTTACATCACTTCCTGTCCTATCCCTTAAAACCGCCATCTTGACAAACCATAGTCAGTTCTGTTTTGGACTCGGTATAGAGAACATCTCTGTATTTAAAAGACTGTTTTGCAGCCAGGAATAATATACGGGTGGCTGCCCCAAACCTTTTTAAAGTATGTCGAGTCTATTCTTTTTACAGTGGCGTAGTCAGCAGGATGGTGACCTCCTGGAGAGAACGGAAGTCAGAACAAAACAAAGACTTGACACACTACACCCAACGCAAGAAAAGTCAGATGGGTAAGTACTGCTCCCGAATTGCTGAGTGGGGGTCGGTCGGGGCGTGTCAGGGAAAACTTGCGTATGCTTCGACCCATCATCCTGTTAAAGGTCTGGGGAAGAGTAGAAACAGGAACCACAGGATAGAGCCTGGTGCGTCTGGGAACACAACGAGGACTTATTATGGTCTCTTGAGTATGGGGACTGCCCCTAAATACTCCACAAAAGGCAAGCCTTTTGATAAAGGTGGGAGAAACCCAGGCTGGCAGGTGGAAAACCTAATGGCCTGGACCTATAAACCTGCTCAAGCAGTGAAAAAGCAGGCCATGGCTTTATGGGCGAAGGTGGTTAGGTGGTTACAACCACACAAACAATCAAGCCATCAAATTGCGGAGCAGGTAGCCTGCACCTTGTTGCTCCATGCCCTACCTGGAAAAATTGCCCAGCCGGCCTCTGAATTTACTGATATTGTCTCGCTAGCCGAGGCAATAGAACTCCTCAGGGCAGAAACCGGCTTGGGAGTATCAGAATGGGACTCATGTGAACCTGGGCGTACTTGCGTCCCTAACACAGAGTCTCGGAGCTACAATGCGAAGCGTACGACGGGGTCTGCGGAGTGATATGGGGGGAGGCACGGTGTTCGCTCGCTAACCCTCTGGCCTTTATACATACGGGAGAAGTGTTAATTAATGGAATTAAAGCTACACCTTTATTTGATTCCGGCAGTAACATTCCTATTGTTGCTCGCCATCTGGTACTACCGCGACAATGGTTAAAGATTAAAACCGGCATTACCTGCATTCACGGGGAAGTCCGGAATTATAAATCCGCCAGATGTTATATATGTCAGGAGGGCGTATTAAAAAAAGTTGACGGTGGCGGTGATGGATAATCCTCCCTTCCCAGTGATATTAGGCAGAGATTGGGTAGACATTAAAAGTGGTAGCACAGACGCTTCTTCTCCATGATTGCTAGGTCTAGTCACGGACGCGGATTCAGCGCCCTCAACTTCTTCCACACCGTGTTTACAGCCGGCTGGGGAGCGGAGTTCAGCCTCTGGTGATGAAGGGGAAACACCAGGGACATCTCAGACAAATACGTCATCATCAAGCGCGGAGTCGGCTCGGGGTGAAACCCCGCCTCTTGAGGTTGAATCCAATCCCCTCACACGCCTGCAGTTTCAATTTAGGCAGACCCCGGCTTCATTTAAAAGGGAGCAGTGGAACAACGACTCCCTTAAGTTTGTAAAGAATGCAGTCGTTCTGACAGATGGCCAACGCACATTATATCCAATGCCACAAGGTCCTCACTTTGTGTTAAATAATGATGTGTTATATCGGGTAACTGACCATGATGGGGAAATGAGGTCACTGTTGTTAATACCACAGACTTACCGGCGACAAGTCTGTGAACTAGCAACATTCCCATCTCCTGGGAGCCCATTTGGGACCCGAGAAAACACTTGAGAGGATTAAGCTCAGATTCTTTTGGCCCAGAATTAATGAGGAGGTCCACTGCTTTTGTATATCCTGTCCAGGGTGTCAATTGAGGCAGATTCCTAGGAGGGACCGTGCTCCTCTAGTTCCATTACCCTTAATAGATGTCCCTTTTGAGCGTATTGGGGTCGATATAGTAGGACCCCTAGAACCCTCAACCAGAGGTCATAAATATATAATGGTCCTGGTAGATTATGCTACCCGGTTTCCAGAGGCTGTTCCACTGCGCTCAGCTACTTCAAAAGCTATCGCATGGGAATTAGTAGGGGTATTTGCGCGTGTCGGTATCCCTAAAGAAATCCTGACAGATCAAGGGACACCTTTTACCTCGCAGACATTCAGGGAGACTGCCAAACTACTTCAAATAAAACTCCTCCACCTCGTCCATTTTGCATATCGGGAAGTCCCACAAGCCTCCACGGGGTTCTCGCCTTTTGAATTACTATATGGATGACAACCCCGGGGCATATTAGACATTTTAAAAGAAGGCTGGGATGAAGAGGCCCTCCCATCTATAAATGTATTGGAATATATCGCACAGTTACGCAATAGATTTGAAAAAATCCTACCTATATTGAAAACATATATGGAAAAGGCACAAGCAACCCAGGTCCGATGCTATAACCGTGGTACGTCTCTTCGGGAGTTCCGCCCAGGAGATCGAGTCATGGTTTTATTTCCTATCTCACATTCTAAATTACTGGCTCATTGGCAAGGCCCCTATGAAATTAAGGAGAGGAAGGGACTGGTCAATTATTTGGTAAAACAACCGAATCGTCGTCCCAGTGAGCGGATTTATCGTGTCAATCTGCTGAAACCGTGGAAGGACAGGGATCTCGAGCCCTCCTCCAGACAGCCCCGCTCTCTCTTTGCTCATAAATTAAACCTTAATTTCAGAGATAATCTGACTCGCCAACAACAACAGGAGCTCGAAGCAGTTATCCTGTCTGTCCCTGAGGTAGTAAGTGAAAGTCCAGGACGGACCTCCCTGATTACGCATGACATTGTGACGAAACCTGGGGTTACAGTCCCGAGAACGCCCATACAGAATTCCCAAAGCAAAAAAGGCTGAAATGGAGCTGGAGATCAGGCAAATGCTGGAACTAGGTGTGATTGAGGAAAGTTATAGTTCCTGGTCCAGTTCCATTGTCATGATCAGTAAGCCTGATGGAAGTTGGAGGTTCTGCAATGACTTCCGTCGGCTTAACCAAGTCTCCCAATTCGATGCCTATCCGATGCCGCGAGTGGACGACCTCCTCAAGCGGCTAGGTAACACTAAATTCTTGACTACTTTAGATATGACTAAGGGGTACTGTCAGGTTCCCTTAACTGACTCCGCTAAGGAAAAGACAGCATTTAGCACCCCTATTGGGCACTGGCAGTATCGTGTTCTCCCATTTGGATTACATGGGGCACCTGCGACATTCCAACGTCTGGTGGACAAAGTGCTCCATCCTCATAATTCATATAGTGCTGCCTACTTGGATGACGTTGTTATCTATTCCAACACATGGGAGGAACATATACAGCAGGTTCGAGCTGTATTGCGGTCACTAGCAAAAGCTGGTCTTCGTATTAATCCGAAGAAATGTTTCTTTGGGTTAGTTGAAGCCAAATATATAGGCTATCTAGTGGGCCGTGGTATGGTGAGACCACAGTGTTCTAAAATAGATGCAATCCTGAATTGGCCCAGTCCGATGAACAAGAGGCAGATTCAGGCCTTTCTCGGCTTAGCGGGTTACTATCGCCGGTTTGTACCCCGTTTTTCTGAGAGAGCAACACCCTTGACAAGGAAGGGGAAACCTAATCATGTGGTATGGGATGAGACATCAGAGGCTGCATTCAGTGACCTGAAAATGGCCTTTATGTCCGCTCCTATATTGAAAGCGCCTGACTTTTCTATGCCTTTCATCCTCCAGACAGACGCTTCGGACACAGGTCTTGGAGCTGAGCTGAGCCAAAGTGTCGATGGAGTTGAACACCCCATTATGTACCTGAGCTGGAAACTGCTGGATCGTGAAACCAGGTATGCGGCAGTGGAGCAGGAAGCTTTGGCTATTAAATGGGCGATTACTCAGCTGAAATATTACCTCTTGGGGCGTGAATTCACTCTTGTGGCACACACGTGCGAATTGGAAGACGTTGTATGCACCAAGTAAAGGTAATTCCACGCCAGGCCAGGTGTACTAAACCTTCTCTTGTTATCTCTACAGACCAGCCGCGGGAAAACCTGTCTGATTTAGAATAGAAGACATCACTTCCGGTTTCTGGCACCCAGAAAAATATCACCTCCGGTTCCAGTGCCTAGAAGATTATCACTTCCAGCACGTACTCTGACTAATGAAGATCATCACTTCCTGTCCTATCCCTTAAACCGCCATCTTGACAAACCATAGTCAGTTCTGTTTTGGACTCGGTATAGAGAACATCTCTGTATTTAAAAGATTCATTTGCAGCCAGGAATAATATACGGGTGGCTGCCCCAAACCTTTTTTAAGTGTGTTGAGTCTATTCATTTTACAATATATATATATTGTCACACATGTGCGAATAGGAGGAAGCTGAAGGGCTTAACGACTAGTAGTAACACATCTGCCAAGGGGGCGGCAGGGTGCACTAACTCTTTTTCTAAGTCTCCAGCAGACCTTTCCCGGGAAATCCCACCAGGAGCCACTGCCTCAGCTCAGGACACAGCACTTCCGGTCCTGGCCCCAAGGACGACATCATTTCTGGTCCAGAGGACAACATCACTTCTGACCCTGGCCCCGAGGATGACATTACTACCCCCAGACTCCCTATAAAACCTCACTCCCTTCCTCTGGAGTTCAGTTCTGTTTTGGACACTGTCTTGTAAACATTACTTGCTATCCAACCTTTTTCTTTTGCAGCCAGGAACACATTATATGGGTGGCTGCCCCAAACCTTTGCAATGTCTGGTGTCCTTTCTTGCCACCGCAGTACATATATATATATATATATATATATATATATATATATATATATATATATATATATATATATATATATATATATATATATATTGTGACAGACGGCCAGGAACCCTACCCCACCGGGACGCCTGGAGGAAGGAGGAACCAGGAGAGCGGCATTTCTTTTCCCTGGGCACCCGGATGGTCCTTGATCCCTGGAGGACAGCTGTTCCGGGACACCAGGAAGTGCTGACAGACTAGGGATGCACTTCCGCCACACTGGGGAGTGCTGCCGGAAGTTCCTCGTCAGGCACCTGGAGGCACATCCGGGACAAGATAAAAGGGGCCGCCTCACTCCATTCGAGGAGCCAGAGTCGGGTGGAAGAAGGACAGAGCTTGCGAGATAGGAATGGGGGCGGCCGAGGGAACCAAGCACTGTGCAATCGTGTAAATATTGTAAATAGTTGTGTAAATAAACGTGTGTGTTGTGGACACTGCGTGGTCGTGTCTGTCTGTGGCCGGGCAACCTCTTACAATATATATATATTGTTTTAATGAATTACTCTAGCTCAGAATTTCTTAAACTTTTTTTTCTGGCGACACAATCTTTCCCTTCTTATCGTCATCGAGACCAAGTTCATAACGACTTTCAAAATGGTCCCCCTTGGAGAATCGTTGCCAACATTCTTAGCAGAAGGAGCCTCACTGGAGCATTGCTACCAGCATTCTTGGCAGGGGGGAATCCCCTTTGTAAAATCATCATTGACAGTGAAAACCTGGGGCGAGTTCTCCTTGAAGTATCAGCAGCAACAGTCATAGAAGAACAATGTCAGTTGCTTAAACAACCCACAGCAATCTATCATGTGACACTTCAAAAGCTTTTTGTAAAGCATTCCCATTAAATACAATGGGGAGTCACAACCTTATGTGACCCTCAGGTGACAAGCCATTTAATTTAAGAAATTGTGGCATTTGATGAACAAGTAAAAACATTCCTATTACCAAATCTTTAAAAAAGGCACCTACTAATGGACAGTAAAGTTATCAGTTTTGTTTCAAAGAGACTTATAAACTAAACTTATAAAATACCTTGTATAAAAATACATTGTTCATCCAATTTTTTTATACTGTTCTATTTTTTTAATGTAACTCATTTCTTTAGAATTCTGAAACCTTTTTTTCTCTGGAAATGGAATCTTCAAGGCATTCAGTACACTCCAGCTTTTTCACCATGGGCACAATTATTAGTATACTAGTACACTTGCTGAACAAACAGGCCCTAGCCTAATGTTACTTGATTGTATTTACCATCTTTTGTAAGTTGCTTTGGACAAAAGCGTCTGTCAAGCAAATAAATGCTAATGTTAAATCTAAAAGGTATTCCTCAGGATTAATTTTATTTTTCAATAAATTCAATGCTATAAGTCAATACAAAATATGTACTTTACATTAAACCTAAATGTATAACAAAGGAAAAGAGAGTTTTGACATTCTCAGAGGAAAATGTGTGTGTAATTATTAGGCAACTAAATTACAAGTCATTTGTTTCCCCATTCACTTGTTTATTCTCTGCTTTTACTGAAAGTGTAACAAGTCAATCTTAGTAAAAAGATAAATATCTTACTGTGTGTATGATTTTCTGTTGCTGTGTCTCTGTCAGTTCTATCTATGCCTTTCTATTGCTACAAATATTTGTAATGCACCATCTATTGGAATGACAAATGCAGTGCTTTGTATTACTGCATGCATTACAAAATACCTTCCAACTGATGGTGCACTGCAAATGTCAATGCTGAGGTATATGTTGATTATTTAGATTTCAACCTGTCTTAGACGGCTGGTATGTGCACTAAATTGCTTAAACAACAGGAAGAGTAGGTTTAAGTAAGTCCAGTACTTTAGTCACCTATGGAGGGCAGTAACTGTCAGTTTAATTTGTTGCACTTGAGAAAAGGTTTAGTATAGTGATGAGGAGTAAGACCAAAGCAACCCGCCCAACTTCCCTCATCCTCCATGAAATTCTATCCCTGAAGCACTACTGGCTAATTTCGATCAAGGTACAGTTAATATTTCTACACTCTATCACTGTATTTCAAGGAGTTCACCTCTAGACGATCATAGGGAATGGAAAATGGATCTTTCAGTTAGAATTTTAGATAAGAGAGATAGCACGAGAGCTTTGCTATTTCTTATTTATCTTTTCTACCCCAACAACCGTTAATGCCAACACAACAACAGGCTTCATAGCCATAACACATGGCAATAATATGAAATCTAGGTAGAAGCTATCATAAGTAAAAATGAATGACCTTAACTTAACACTACAAAATCTTAACAAAAGTTCAGAAGCAATGTTTTTATGAATTTTGTGAACTGGAATGTCAAAGGTTGAATTTTGGTTTTGTTAAGTTTGATTGTATGGATTGTTATTTGCCTTTAATTTATCCATCCATCCATCCATTATCCAACCCGTTGAATCTGAACACAGGGTCACGGGGGTCTGCTGGAGCCAATCCCAGCCAACACATTAATTAAAAAAAAAGGAATTTTAGTTAAGTAATACAAATCGGCCACCCATCAAATACATTCTTTACTAGGCTTACAGCAAGAAAACAATTCAGAAATACAATCTATGGAATACCATTCATGCCAAAATACTCTGTTGATTTTAAACTATTGACAATCTTTTTACCAATGTGAACATTTTGAACAGCACTTATCCATCACACGATTCCCAGAATATCGACAATTCATCTTAAAATATCATCATATTGTGGCCGACAGACTGCTCTTTAGATAGGTGTGTTAAATGCTTGAGTGATAGTGGCCCAATAAACAGGGAGACAGGGAGCCCCTGCATTCCCCAAGACTCGAAAATATTCAAGAAGACAGATGAAGACTTTTAAAGAGAGGATAAATAGCAGCCTTATGTAGTTGTTGTTTGCTGTTCTTCTTGGATCTTGGAGAGTATTACATTAAATTGGGGGAACAGCGTTCCCTGTCCTAAGTGTGTTTTTGTTGTTTTACAAAGCATTCCCATTCGTTAGTAACAGCAATAAAGTGTAACTTGGACATTTGACTTTCAAATTAAAGTTTATAATCCTTTAATGAATATGCCGATTGCTTGGTACAAGTTACAATATATTAAATTATCTTCATATATTTCATCTGCAAAAATATCATTGCCCTTACTGACTTGACTTTTTGCAAATTTGAATGCAAGAATAGTAACACTAAAGACCTTTTATAGCCTACCACCTGCAATTTAGCCAAAGTAGTTAAGTAATAAGTGATTGACCAATAGGATTGGCTCAGCCCATAGAGAGGTGCCAAAAGCATTATGAAATGAGGCTTTATGAAATAAATAGTGCTGGCATTTAAACAGTAATTTGAATAGTCTTCAGAAAAGTTTTCAAAAATCAGGCCATTTTGAAGTTAAACTTACCGTAATTAAATGTAAGGTAACTGCATTATTGAACCAACATATAATGAAATTGTATTTAGAGGTAAATTTCATTTATGGCTACTTTTACGCTGCTTCATTACATTTTCCATCAAGTCTTCATTACTCGTTACACCCACCAAATTATTATAAATTCATATAAGAGACCTATCATTTGTACTGTAGTTCTGCATTACTCAGACACAGCCAAGAAAGTGCTATATATCACTCAAAAATAAAAACGCAATAGTGCGCCTACCACTGCTCATTTGTTATTTTGCTCCCAAGCTTCCCACTCACTGTTAAGGCATGGAAAATTAATATGCATTTTCCCCATGGCCATATTCGAACACTTTGTTCAAAGCTGTAAAATGCAAAGGTGATTATCTAATGCAATTTCTTCGGTGCCTGCCAGCACCTAACGAAATCTCTGTTTTCAAGAATTCACCTTCACATTTAAAGAAGCATGTGACGATGCAGGTTTACTCCACGCTCCCATCGTACTTCCGGACAATTATGTCCAAACAAAGTGCAGTGTTCAAAAACTAAGTACATATATAAATCCATAAAATCCAAAGGAGTGCGAATAAAAATCAATAAATAAATGCATTAAAATCTGAGGTTAAAATCAGAAGTTAAAATGCAGTCTCTCTCATTACTCTTACCTCTGTCTCTCATTCTCCCCGGCTCACCCATTACTCCCGCAGCTGGCGAAGACCCAACAGCCACGAGCTCCTTTCGGCCGACCTCCGTCTTGGCTGCCTGCAGGCATCACTGCCAGACCATCTGAAGTCGGCTCTCCTCCCTTTTTCCTTCGCGCTCACGTAGTCGCTCCTCAGATCCATTGGAAGGACACCTGCCTTGCTCACCCCACTCCAACCGAACATTCAGTGGGATGGACTAGCCCACAGAGCGCCACAGCCAAACGCTCCTTTGCGGGGCCCCAGCTCGTGCTGTCTCCTCCTTTCAGGTGGCCAAATCCTCCTGTTAAGACTGCTCTTTCATGTCCTTTAACCTCCATTTTTTCTTCCTCTTTTCCTCAGTACATCCCGGTTTCTTGATCCATCCCCATTTCTCAATATCTCCCATTCCTTTGTGCCGGCCTGTATATATATATATGGGGAGAGTGCGGTAAGTTGAGCCAGTGGGTAAGTTGACCCACCCCCTGTATCTAGGCAATAGTGCAGATTTGTTGTCATGTGACCATAAATTTTGAAAGCACCCTCCATTTTGCTGCCCCTGTGATTGAAAGAAGCTTGTGGTAGTGTGGTAAGTATGCTCTATTCACAAAAACCTGTTTTTGCCTTGTCAAAGTAAATTTTTTGCATTTCAGTTATTTTGACTGTAACATGAAAGCTAATTTTTCCAGGCCTAAAAATTAATACCATACATGTTGATGATTTACTAGCATATTAAACCATGTGAACCATTTAGCTAAAGGTTAGCTTGAATTGCTAAGCTAGGTAACTTTTTCCAAAGTGGTGGCTGTGGGGTAAAGTGAGCCAGATGCCTTGGGGTAAGTTGAACCACTGGCTCAACTTACCCCACCTTGAAGCTCAAGTAATATTATATTTAAAATGTCAAAAAATATTTTATTGTGGTATTACATAGCTCTTTTTCCCCTAATGTTTTACTTGTAGAAAAGTAAGCATGCCAAGAAAATACAGCAGAAAGACAGACTGGGGTTCAACACCCCTTGAAGAGATGGAGAGAGCAGCCGCTGAAGTCAAGGCAGGAAAATCTATAAGAGCAGCGCAAAAGAGAGAAAGATTGACAGGTCAACACTACGCAGATTCATACAAAAGAATGAGGAAAAAGAAGTGAAAACAGTAGGATACAGTGGAACAGCCCAGGCAATGACAGTCTTCACAGTGGAGATGGAGAAGGACCTTGCAGACCACATTAAACAACTTCAAGTCAAAAGAAATGCAGTGAATTAGCATTTGAATTAGCAGACAGAAACAAGATCCCTGTCCCCAAGAACTGGGAAGAGAATCGTTGTGCAGGTAGGGTGTTAAGAGAGCAGATATAAGTCAACTGATGCTAACTCATTTGTCATGTAGAATATTACGGTATCTTGGTAGAATGAATTCTATTTTTTTAGGTCGAGATTGGTTTAACAACTTTAAGGCACGCCACCATCTCTCCTGCCGAATGCCTGAAGCAACATCTTTGGGACGAGCTACAGCCTTTAATAAAACTACAGTGGAGGAGTTCTTTGACATTCTTGCTAAATTGATGGACAGGTGACAGAATCGATTTATGGTGGCTATATACATATACAACAATGTGGTAGTATGTCCACCGACCAGCAACATTTAAAAAGATATCTAAATCCTTTTTGCATTACATGTCAGATTTACATATTCTGATTCTGATCTGGCTCTTTATTTCCTCACTCTCTTTGATTGACAGGCATAAGTTTCCTCCAAACATGATTTATAATGTTGATGAAATTGGTGTCACTACAGTACAGAAGCCACAGCAGGTAGTGACAGAAAAAGGAAAGAAGCAAGTGGGCGCCATCACTTCAGCTGAAAGAGGAGAGCTGGTGACTGTGGTATGTGCAGTCAATGCTGCTGGGAATGCAGCACCTCCCATGTTCATTTTCCCCCGGGTTAGATACAAAGAGTACTTCATCACAGGAGCACCTCCAGGATCCATTGGCACCTCTACCAGGTCTGGCTGGATCAATGAAGACACCTTTGCTGGGTTTCTTGAACATCTGGTTCAGTATACCAACTGCTCCTCTGACCATCCAATGCTGCTAATCCTCGATATTGCAAAGACCAAGGGTGTTGTTCTGCTCACCATTCCACCCCACACATCCCACCGCATGCAGCCTCTGGACAAGAGTGTGTATGGTCCATTCAAGACCCACTTCAACAAAGCTCTTGATGGGTGGATGAGATCTAACCCAGGTAAAACAGCCACCATTTACCAGATCGCTGGATGTGTGAATGAAGCTTTCATGTCAGCAATGACACCACGGAATATAATTTCTGGATTTAGGTTCACAGGGATCTTTCCATACAACCGAGATATTTTCCCAGATGCTGAGTTTGCACCATCCGTGGTGTCAGACAGACCAAACTCTGAACAACAGTCTCCCACTGTAGTAGATCCATCTACTGCCGATGAGCCATCCACAGCAGACTATGCTGCCTTCATCAACCTCCCCACAGGGATGTGCATTACCAGGTGACACAGATGTGTCAAAAAGTCCACATCCCAGAGCACAAACAAAGCGAAAGCATGTAAAAACAAGAATCCTAACCGATAGGCCTAAACCTGAAAAGCTGGCAATTGAAAGGGCTCACAAAAAGAGAGCAAAGAAACTGCAGGGGAAAAAGCAAAGTAACATAAAAGAAAAAGGAAAGCTGTAGAAGAAACAAACCAGGAAGAAAATCACAGTGAGCAGTAGCACTAAGAGTGATGTTCCCATCCCACTCGAAGACACTTCTGAGGATGACACAACAGAGGATGAGAGAAGTGAACCAAAAGCACAGACCTGTTAGTTTGTGACTTTGTTATAGTTAACTTTGCAACCAAACACAGGAGCTACCATTACATTGGCTTGGTTGAGAATCTTGAGGGCGAAGAAGTAACTGCAAGATTTCTCCGAAGAATCCGAGGGAGCACAGCTAAAGTGAAACCAACTTTTGTTTTCAAGGAGGATGACGTGGCACTTTTCCGGCAAAGTGAAGTGGTAAAGAAGCTGCCTCAACCTCAAAAGGCTGGAGGAACTGCACGGCGAGAGCAGCAATTCATATTTCCCTGCAACCTTGAGGGGTGGAATGTGGAGTAGATAGTTAAGGAAAACCACAGTAGGCCTATTCTTTTTTGTGAGTTCGCTACAGTTGTTCTACACTGTTGATAGTGTTCAATTGTTATATCATCATTTTTATTAAAATATTTTGAACAGTACACTTGCATTTGACGTATTTATATATAGTTTAAAGTTTCCTTTAGGATAATTAAAAATGACAATCAGGTTTAAACTGGAAAAAGTATATTGGACAGTTTATACACAGGTGGCTCAATTTACCCCCTGGCTCGGCTCAACTTACCCCTAAGCTGGGGCAAGTTGAGCCGCAAGACCACTTTTTTTCAAGAGGTCACATTTTCTTTTTCATATGTCATGTATCCATTCTTAGCATTTCCACTGATGGGAAACATCCTCAAAAAGATGTAGACATTTTGGTTTTATTTACATATCACTTTCCCTTGCCTAGAGGACAGCCTAAGTAAAAAATGGCTCAACTTACCCCACTCTCCCCCTATATTTCTATTTATATATATATATATATATATATATATATATATACACACACACACACCCCTCCATGGGCGCAATGCCTTAATCACATGCCGCAGGAAGCCAATGAAGCAATTGCGAATGATCGCACCCACACATACAGGTGCGACTCGCTCCAACTACTCCAATTAACTCCCCGCGGCCGTGCAATTGCGCCCACGGAGAGTGACACGGCTTTATGGATTTAAAACCTGGCCCATTTTTTTTGAAGATGCGGACCCAGTATACCAAAAAGCATGTTGAGGTAAGCATTTCTTTTCCTCTTCTTAAGCCATCTTATATGGAGCCCCTGAAGTCCCTAAAACCGGGGCCATTTTAATCTCATACAAACAAGATTTTATGGACATATGTAATATCTTATATATTTTTTTAACAATACCTGTATGTTGTATGCAAAAGATATTGCATCGAAATCTTGTGAGACCAATTTCTGAAACACTAGAGTGGGCCCAGCAGTAAAAATCACTGGTTAACTGGAGAAGATAGACTGGGTGTTCCAGTGAGATTTTGTGGCCTGCAAGAGATGACAGGAGTGTCTCTGTGCCTGGACCTTGTAATGTGTGTGCAAATAAAAGGGGTGTCAGCTTTTCTAAGAGTAGAGATAAATATTGTTATTGCTACTTTATGGTATTTGACCTAGGTGAAAGCAAACGAAACACTTTTCTTCTTCTACTTCTTTCGGGTTGCCACAGTAGATCATCTTTGTCCATATATTCCTGTCCTCTGCATCTTGCTGTGTTACACACATCACCTGTATGTCTTCTTCTCGCCTCATCCATAAACCTCCTCTTAGGCCTTCCTCTTTTCCTATTACCTGGAAGCTCCATCCTTAGCATCCTTCTCCCAATATACTCAGCATCTCTCCTCTGCATATGTCCAAACCACCGCAGTCTTGCCTCTCTAACTTTGTGTCTAAACCGAACAACCTGAGCTGACCCTCTAATGTACTCGTTTCTAATCCTGTCCATCCTCCTCACACCCAATGCAAAACTTAGCATCTTTAATACTAGAATTACCAGAACCTACGAAAAAACTTGTAGATCTGGCCCACCTTAAATCCGTTCGCACCTCTCCCTCGGCGTCTTTTGTCATGTAAATTTGCCAATTAAGACAAGCAGCAAACAGCCTGCTATTCCGTCCCCCCACCGACTTAGAACGTGCACAAACTTCTCCCAGCTCATGCCTTGATTGATTATCTGGGAGTCAAGTGCTGGAGTTTTAGAGTGGAACAGATCGTTATTTGGAACACATGTATTTCATGTGTGTTCCGTTTCTAAAATAAGCTGTGAAAACACATTGTTAAAACAGAAACGTTTTTCATATTTTAGTAGTAAATGAAAAAATGTTAGCATAAACTATAAAATGTGTGAAGCCTGAAGTCCAAAGATCAAATAAACACTTTCACAAAAGGTATGCATTTGCTACGACCGCTTCGGTTTTTTTTATTTTTTTATTCAGTTTTATTCTCTCAGTCACGTTCACGATTCCACCCCCAAACCCCCCCGATCTAGCTCTTATATACAAAGTACAGCGACGGCAGCTTCCGGCTGCAGCTATAGACTCTTCAGTACGCAAGCAACTCTCCACACTAGTGTTTAGATCTTGACGGTGCATGTGCCCAAAAAAGAAGTCTGACTGCATTCTCGCACTATTAATCGCGTACTGAAGTGTCAGCATGCACTTTTCGTGGCATTACACATGTATTTTTTGAGCATGCCCGTGTTGATCAAACACAGAAAGCTCTGCAGTCTACTTGTGACTTTAAGCTGTAGGAAGTAAGTAACTAAATCCAAATAAATAAAATTCGATCTGGCTTTTATGTAAGTAACATATAAATGTTAATGTTTTGGGGCACAAGCAGGAGATGCAGAGGACAGCATAGTACAAATTCACTTTTATTCAAGACTATAATGAAGAAAAAAGAAAGCAAGTTACAGTAGGCGGTTGATACGACAGCTTGCGTGGTGCAGTCAAGTACACGTCTTTATCTGGGGGTTTGGGGGGGGGGCAGGGAAGTGTTGTGGAACTATTCTGTCCTCTGCATCTCCTGCTTGTGCCCAAAACATTAACATTTATATGTTACTTACATAAAAGCCAGATCGAATGTTATTTATTTATCGTTCTTAATCAGCACTGAGGGAGAGGTGCGAACGGTTTTAAGGTGGGCCGGATCTACAAGTTTTTTTTTAGGCTCTGGTAATTCTAGTGTTAACTCTGCCACCTCCAGCTCTGGTCTGTTTTTTGGTCAGTGCCACCATCTCCAACCCATATAACAAAGTTGGTCTCACTATCGTCCTGTAGACCTTCCCTTTCACTCTTGCTGATACCCATCTGTCACAAATGACTCCTGACACTCTTCTCCATCCATTCCACCCTGCATGCATTCTCTTTTTCAACCTCTCTTCCACACTCCCTGTTACTCTGTACTGTTGATCCCAAGTAATTAAACTCATCCACCTTCGCCAACTCTAATCCCTGCATCTTCATCATTCCACTTATCTCCCTCTCATTCACACACAAGTATTCTATCTTGTTCTTACTGACCTTCATGCATCTCCTCTCTACAGCATATCTCCACCTCTCCAGGGTCTCCTCAACCTGCTACCTACACTCGCTACAGATCACAATGTGTTAACCTGTCCTATTGTACTATTGCAAATAGGAAAGGGCTCAAAGTTGATCCCTGATGTAATCCCACCTGCACATTGAATGCATCCGTCACTCCTACCGCAGACCAAACCACTGTCACACTTCCCTCGTACATATCCTGTACAACTCTTACATACTTCTCTGCCACTCCTGACTTCCTCATACAATACCACAACTCCTCTTGGGGCACCCTGTCATATTTTGTCTACCAACCAGAATCTACTTTTGAGCCACAATGACTAAGGAAAGATGATTTTATTAAGTGAATATTCTACATAAGTGTGCAAGAGCCAGTTCTGAGTAGTGATACATTTTGTCTTGGTACATTATTGGAGGCTTACTGCATATTTGTTATTCTGTCTTCCAATTTATTGTGTAATAGTAATACGAGCTGGTTTTAACACTTACATGTGTGGGAAAATGTTATTCTGAAGAATTTAAATGGTCCATTGGAGTTCATTCAAAATGTGAATGTGTATTATGGGACAAATGGTATACATCTGGTTATTTTGTTGAATTAATAATATGCCTTGCTTTTAATTTTGTTTAATTCCATAGCTCACATGAGTGCTTGAGGGGGTAATTAAGATAAAAACTGGGTACCAAACTGAGCAAGGGAAACAACAGCTTTCTTAAGTGAAAAAGACTGAAAGATAAACCATAAACCTAAAATAGTTGTATTACTATTTAATGCAATAATTGCCCTTCTAAAATCCACCTTTACTTCAGTGAAGTATAATTAAACTCAATCTGCACTGATTTTGACATCTATTAAAGATATAAGGTTGTGAGCTGTTCATTTAATTTTTTATTCTTACTTTTGTATTTTATTTTATTATTTCTCTCTCTGGAGAAGGGGTGCCTTATCTACTGCAATATGGGAGGCACAGTTTAAGTCATATCCACACTCACTTGTACCACACTTCAGGTCACCACCATGACACTGACTGCAATTATGTACTGATCAAAGGCAGAATAGCATTTGCATAATTCATTACTCTGTAGCACAGTTCTGTAGCAAAAATACTGTGTGCATGTTGCTTCAAAATGAAATAAAATAAAATAAATGTACTGTGTTTCCTAGACAAAGTTTTGCACCTTCTCATTATTATAAAATATGCTTTTACTTTTGGCACTTGAGTACTTTTGACACCAGGTACTTTCTTACTTTAACTTGAGTATTTTTTAAGTTAAATACTTCTTACTTCAGTGAAAGTAAAAAGTTGACAAAGTACTTCTGTGTTTCTCAAGTATAGTTTCTGAGTGCTTTTTACAGCTCAGGTGGTACTAGATGACTTTTTTTAATTATGTATTTTTCCACAATTCATTAATTTATGTACAGTATATAACAGTATTTTTCATGTAATATTTATTTAATAATTGCCATTTTATTTATTTCATTTTGGCACATGGTATTTCATAAAAAACTTTATATCGCACAAGTACAGTATATCTCACATAAAATGGCCTAAAATGTTTTACAGGATAAAATCCACATTGAAAAAAATGCCATTGGGTGCTTCCATTGCATATTTTGGGAATCAGGCAATACTGGACTTAAAATTACTCCCAGTCTTTTAATGGCGATATTCAGAGTAACACCTGATTGGATAACATCCATCCATCCATCCATTTTCCAACCCGCTGAATCCAAACACAGGGTCACGGGGGTCTGCTGGAGCCAATCCCAGCCAACACCGCGCAAGGCAGGAACTAATCCTGGGCAGGGTGCCAACCCACCGCAGGACACACACACACACATACACACACACACCAAGCACACACTAGGGCCAATTTGGAATTGCCAATCTACCTAACCTGCATGTCTTTGGACTGTGGGAGGAAACCGGAGCGCCCGGAGGAAACCCACGCAGACACGGGGAGAACATGCAAACTCCACACAGGGAGGACCCGGGAAGCAAACCCAGGTCTCCTTACTGCAAGGCACTACCCACTGCGCCACCGTGCTGCCTGGATAACATCATGCAATGAAAAATCTCTTGTGATATTGTACACTACATTGCATTTGCATTGATTAACTGAAATAATCCTAACTCATCCACCAATGTCAAGGAAAAAGTAATTTAAAACTGGAAAACATTAAATTCTTTAAGTATTTTCCCAAATTTTTCAGAATTTTGCAAAAAAATCTTTGTAATACTTTTGTAATATATACACAGCCTGTCTCTGTAAAACAGTTCTATTGTTTTAATATGCATAAGAGAAACCACCTCAGAGTGAGCTCGCTTTGTTATATACAGTAGCTCTCTTAACTGCACACAGAAACAGGATATGTTTGAGTGGATATTTTTGAAGCATGATGGTTGTAATGCTATATTGATTGTATTTTGATTGAACTACTTGCTGTTTTTGATCTGTTCTCTTATTGAAAACAACTCTGCAATACCCATTGCTACTGCTTACCCCATATAAACCAGTCAGACCTAAGATTTTCTGACTCTGGCCTCTTGCCATCCTGAAGCTGCACTACCCAACTCTTAGTGCATTATCATTCATTACCGTCATTCTTCCTTCCTGACAGGAAAATTCACAAGGCCTGCAGACATTTGGGTCTTCTTGGGTCACCACCACACCAATATACAAGCACAGCTGGAGCTGTCGTTCTGTGAAGATGTGATGAAATCAGAGTTCAAAATGGCATTGCTTCAGGCAAACATAAGTGATGTATCATAAATTAGTGTAAATAACAAGTAATTACTATCAGTATAAATCACAACAGTGTGACACATGAAGACAAAAGATTTGTTTCTTATCTAATTACTGGACATCTGGCTGAATTTATAAAATTTTCCAAATAAAAAAGTGATGTTGTGTAAACATTCAAGATTTACTACAGTTTATTTTGTTAAGGCCATATAGATAGTTTTGTATTCATGATAAGATAAAAAATAATGAACTAAAGAAAAATGTACTGAGTTGCTATCACCATGGGATACTGTAGTCCCATATTTCATTGCATGTAACACTGTACAGAGTTTACTGATATACATGTACAGCATGAAACTGGTATTAATTGTTAATTGAAGTTACAATAATAAAGTATACTTGAATATTCATAATTATTAATGAAAACCAGATAGTAATAGTACTATGCTACTATGGTAGCTCACAGAAGTACACCATCCTTAAGGTGCTGCATCCTGCACCTTTAGAATAATTAGGTCACCCAAGTATGTCTGTATTGGTGCACTTTAAACAACCATTACACCACTACAGAAATTATAAAATTAAAGTAACAGCCTTTCTTTGGCAAATCTAAATGCTGTATGTTGTTTTAGATTTAATAAACTAAGACAGTTTTTTTTTTGAAAGTATTACACTAACATTAAACATTACTCCAAAAAAATCATTACTCAAATTTTTGTTTATTGTTTAATTAAGACTTAAGAAACAAAGTAAATCATCGCTTTATATTACTTAACTATTTTGCAATTAACGGAATATGGCCGGCTGTTCATCCCGGCCAATACCCCCAGGCCGCCAGGTGGAGCTCTGCCTGCAACATAGATGTGCCTTGAGTTCCAGCAGGGCATCATGGACAGTGGAGTTTTCCATCACAGCCCTGCTGGATACCATGGGAACCTCTCAGGGGACGCTACAGGAAGGCCCAGAGACTTTTGTTTCACCGATAACCCGGAAGTGCGTCTTAGTTACGGCGACAGAGCGAATGATACACTTCCGGGTTGAAGAAAAGGAGCTTTTATCTGACCCGGAAGTGTTCATGGTCACATGGACAGAGAGAGGCGAAACACTTCCGGGTCAAGGACTATAAAAGGACTGTGGGAAATCCCAGACGTTGAGCTGAGATGGGTGAAAGGGTGGCAACGCGTCTGGGAGTGGAGGATTGATTGATTATTGATTTATTATTGTGTTTATTTATGAGTATAGTGGAGTGGAGTGTGCTTGGTGCCAATAGTTATTATAAAATAAAGTCATATTGCACTTTTATCTGGTGTCTGACGTCTGGTCTGAGGGTTCAAGGGGTCGACAGTGCCTCTATCTTTCACACAACACAAAGGCTTTTTTATCATACTAAACCACCTGGAGTATGTTAAACAGAATTATAAGAAAAATATTTTGAAAAGCGCAAAGCTGTGTACATTCAGCTTTAATCATCCCTTTATAATAACACAACAGGGCAGTAAACATTTAAAGAAGCTAAATTTATTTGCACATGATGTCAGAAACAACAAAATGAAAGTAATAAGAAAAAATACAGCTGGTCCTAGCAGTATATACTGTAAATTCAGGTTGTCTGAGTGGAGCGGCATTTGTCTGCTCCTGTGTACAGTTAGATTGAAAGTCATGGATTAAAAAATAAAAAAAATACAGAAGGGAAAAATCTCAAGGGTTTGTTGTTTAACAGTCAACTAAACAATGAAAACACACAACAATGAAGTCCTGGCCTTGTTACAAACAGTGTAACATTATAATCAAATCTATAATAGCCATTCATTTTTTTTAATAAACTTATAATAATGATAGAATTGACCATAAAATGGATGTATTGGTGGACAAAGGTGTACTGTATCAATTTCTGGCAGCTTCATAATTACCGGATAACATTGCCAACACTATTTTATAACAAACTTATAGCCTGAAAATATATCCTGGAGGCTAGTGTTAGTAGTGCTGCAAATGGACAAGATGTAATGTGCTTGGGGGATATTTTATATGGGCGGCACGGTGGCGCATTTGGTAGGCTGCTGCCTCGCAGTTGGGAGACCTGGGGACCTGGGTTCGCTTCCCGGGTCCTCCCTGCGTGGAGTTTGCATGTTCTCCTCCGGGCGCTCCGGTTTCCTCCTACAGTCCAAAGACATGCAGGTTAGGTGGATTGATGATTCTAAATTGGCCCTAGTGTATGCTTGGTGTAGGTGTGTTTGTGTGTGTCCTGCGGTGGGTTGGCACCCTGCCCGGGATTGGTCCCTGCCTTGTGCCCAGTGTTGGCTGGGATTGGCTCCAGCAGACCCCTGTGTTCGGATTCAGCGGGTTGGAAAATGGATGTATGGATGGATATTTCATATATAGTTTGGGAAGACGTGACTGCTAACAACAAATTTATTATGCTTGTAACTGCTTTACACAGTACTAGAGAGTATTGTGGCTTAGACGCAAAGGAGTGCTGGGTGGGATTACCAGTCCAACATTCCCCTCTTCACTTTATAGTATGGGAAGCCTGTATGGAAATATGGTGCCATCAGGTTGAGTTCTTCAGAGATACCAGCAGATCTTTAAATACTGCCCAGATAGCTCAAAAGTGTACAAATTATTATCAGGAAGGGCCCCTGAACCCTGGCTTAAAAGCCTCTTTAATTTGGTAGTTGGGGGGGGGGACTTGGAGTTTGGAGATAGCCACTAATGAAGCATTACTATGCAGGAGGAAGGAAAATGGGTGAGGGGGGTGGAAAAAGATATGAAGAAAATGTGTGGTAAACAAAGTAGGAAGGCTAGATGATTTAGGTTTTGCTGTTTTCATCCCTTGTACATTCTCTTTGATTCCTCCTTTGATTATTAATTAAATCCCTTTTCTTTTTTTAATTTGGTCATTCTGGTCTTCATTTGGATTTGGGAATGACTCACAAATGTCCCCTACAGTCCTTAAGATGGAAATATCATTTAGACTGATGATGCTCTCCCATTAAGCCTTGAATTTCTCTTCACCCCTCTTCCATTTTAATCAACTTTGTGACAGCTATTTCTTTCCCTCACATTTTTTTCTTAAGAAAACTGATTTTAACTTTATAGGATTATTCAGTTTACAATGCTTTGACTGATCCCACCACCTGAAGGTGTCAGAACTGCAGAACTGCAGCTACTCATAGTAAAATTTAGAATTTTTTTTCAGATGTCTTAAAATGCATGTCAGGTGTTTTCAGATACTATAAGATCTCCAGAAATAATGTCATGTTGATTTTAAGATAGTGTCCACTAATTCTGAGATATTTTGAATACACTTGTAATATATCAAACATAACTACAGTATATTTTAAGATATCACAAAAGTATTTAAGAGTAGCAATTGAACAAAACTGAAATATTTAAAACTGTCACTGAAACCAATTATGAGGTACCTTGGACCCTCACACAAACACACTCGCTTATACTGGGACAATGACCAACTAAATCTATGTATCTTTGGGATGTGAGATAAAACACCATGCATAATGTATTTAGATTCCTCCAAGGTTTCAGAGGTGCATTCTCAAAGATGCACCTGCCAAGTTGTTTTCCTGCCTAAGGTAAAGTCAACTCTGATGGAGGATTGTAGGAATTGTTGAGTAGAGGGGTCCTTTCATCAGATTGTCTATCCAAGTGCTGTCGCAGCTGTAGAATGGCCAATAAGGGGAGGCAGCTTGATGGCTGAGGTCTCCAGGACTCCAACAAATCTGAATCCTATTATGCAATATCATCTACTGTTAAATTCTGTTCTGTACTTGTAATATTTTTATTTTACTATTATATTGTATTAAGGATTACTTGTGTTTTGTTCTGTGCATTGTATTGTATTGACCCCCTTCTTTTGACACCCACTCAGGGCCGGATTTATATGAAAAGAGGCCCTAGGCTATTCCACTTATGAGGCCCTTTCACCTTCCATTTTTAAGTTTGTAAATTACATGAGAGATAATAAAATACATCATTACTGTGATTAACCAATACATTTTTATGTTTGTTTATTAGCCATATGCGTAGAATTTCTCCTTATTTTCGGTTCAGTGTTTTAGTGTTCATTGTTTTTAGAATAGTGTCATTTTAATTTTGCTAACAATTTGAATGTAGGCCCCTCTTGATCTTGAGGCCCTAGGCTGAAGCCTAGTTAGCCTATAGGAAAATCCGGCCCTGCACCCACTGCACGTCCAACCTACCTGGAAAGGGGTCTCTCTTTGAACTGGCTTTCCCAAGGTTTCGTCCATTTTTTCCCTACTAGGGTTTTTTTTTGGGAGTTTTTCCTTGTCTTCTTAGGGAGTCAAGGCTGGGGGTCTGTCAAGAGACAGGGCCTGTTAAATCCCATTGCGGCACTTCTTGTGTGATTTTGGGCTATACAAAAATAAACTGCATTGTATTGTATTGAATTGTATTGTATTGTAATTGTATTTTAAAAAATCTCAAAATGAGTTACTGTTCATTTTTAAATACTAAATAAGTTTGTTTTTCTATAGCACATTTCCTATTTAGCTCTGTACATATTTATAAATATAAAACAGTTAAGCAGAGTCACTGACCACAGTGTGTTAGCCAGCCTAGCCCGGTCAGCTAACACTGTTACTAAATGCAATGACGCCATTATCAACTTCAGTCTGTTGAACATCCGCTCACTTACAAGCAAGGGGCATCTTATCCACGATCTCCTCACTGATTGTAAATTTGACTTTTTCTGTCTAACTGAGACATGGCAACAACCTCATGACTTTTCCCAACTTAACGAATCCACTCCCCTGGGGTTTGTTTACATCTCTCAACCCCGTGGCTCTGGCCAGGGAGGAGGTCTCGCGTTAATGTATCGTGAGAAGTGGAAAGTCCTGCCGTTGTCTGTTCCTGCCTTCAGTTCACTTGAATCTTTTGTGTGTCAATTATCTGGACCCATTCCTACTATTATTGCAACTGTTTACCATCCCCCTAAATCAAATAATGACTTTCTGAACGACTTTGCTGGTTTTCTTACACACTTATCTACTGTTTGATAGATAAACAACAACATTTCTGGGGGATTTCAATATACATATGGATAATATCAATGTCCCTATTACTAGAGACTTTACATCCTGCCTTGAGAGTTTTGGATTCCAGCAGCATACTGATGTTCCCACTCATTCCAAAGGACATATCTTGGACTTGATTTGCTGTTCTGGAGTTACCCCCTTGATTGTACTGCAGATGAACTCTCCATAACTGATCATTTTCTTATTTCATTCAATGATAAACTTTCCAATACTAAGCTCTCCCGTCTCATGTCTTTCTGTAATATTAAGAATATATTAACTTAGACTCTCTTTCCTCTAGTATTGATTCCCTTATGGACATTCATAATTTATCCACTCCTGAAGAACTGGTCTCACACTATAACACTGGACTTAATGGTATTCTTAACTCTCTCGCTCCATTAAAAACTAGATCTGTTTCTTTCTCCTTTTCTGCTCCCTGGTTCATGCCTGAACTTCGGCTTTTGAAAGCCAAAGGCCGGCAACTTGAACAGTTGTATAAAAAAGCTGGACTCTTTGTTCACAAAGAAATGTACAAAAACCATATACTTTATTACAAGGACTTTATTGCCCAAACTAAATATAACTATTATACTCACATTATTTCTTCCAATGAAGGTAACACCAAGTCATTGTTTTCACTGCTTAGTAATATCACACAACCCCCAGATTCTTTACCTTTTCACCTTTACTCAACTGATTTTTACAATTCCCTTATGTCCTTTTTTAATGAAAAAATCCAGATGATTCATCAGTCTCTCTGTACGGATTCCTCCAGTACTTCATTTGAATTTCACCCACCAACTCACTCATTTTCCTCTTTTCAGCTTCCTACTTTCTCAGGAATATCAGATCTTGTCTGTAAGTCTAAGCCATCCACCTGCCAACTGGACCCCCTCCCTACAGTTCTGGTCAAAGCCTGCCTCCCCTCTCTGGTCCCTCTTATCTCTGCTATAATCCACTCTTCTCTTACTACTGGTACTGTTCCTTCATCTTTTAAAACCGCTGCAATAACCCCAATACTGAAAAAACATGGTGCCGATCCAACTAATTTCAGTAATTTTCTTCCCATTTCTAATCTACCCTTCATTTCCAAAATTCTTGAAAAAATAGTGGGCATTCAACTTCATTCTCATTTATCTCAAAATAATCTGTATGAACAGTTCCAGTCTGGTTTTCATCCCCTCCATAGTACAGAAACGGCACTTATAATAATTACTAACGACCTCCTTATGGCAGCTGATTCTGGTTTAATTACTATTCTCATCTTTCTTGATCTGAGTGCAGCCTTTGACACTATTTGTCACACTACTCTTCTCAATAGATTATCTTTGATTGGCATTACCCACACTCCACTAGATTGGTTCAGATCCTACCTCTCAGGATGCACTCAGTTTGTTCAGCTTAAAACTTTCACATCCCAACCCATCACTGTTACTTAAGGTGTACCCCAGGGCTCTGTCCTGGGACCCCTCCTTTTCATTATTTACATCCTTCCCCTTGGAAATATCTTTCGTAAATATAACATTAGCTTCCACTGTTATACTGATGACAACCAGCTCTATCTTACTAACAAACCTACTGTTTTCTTTCCCCGCTCCTCACTTATTGATTGCATAGCAGAAATAAAATCCTGTTTTTGTTTCAAATTTTCTTAAATTAAATAGTGACAAAACTGAGGTTCTCCTCATTGGTACAAAATCAACATTATTCAAAACTGATCATTTTTCCTTTGTTATTGATAACTCCTCTGTCTCCCATTCCCCACAGGTTAAGAGTCTGTGTGTCATCCTTGATAGTACTTTATCCTTTAAGTCCCATTTCAATAACATCTCCCAGTCTGCATATTTTGAACATTAATTATGTTCGCCCCTCCCTCACTCCCCACACCACTGCTATCCTTGTTCATAGCCTTGTCACTTCTCGTCTGGATTATTGCAATTCCCTTTTCTTTGGTCTTTCTCGCAAATCTCTTTATAAGCTTCAACTGGTGCAGAATTCAGCTGCCTGCATCATTACTAGAACCTCCTCTATTCACCATATCACTCCTGTTTTGCAGAAGCTTCACTGGCTTCCAGTTAACTTCTGCATTCAATTCAAAATTCTTCTGTTAACTTTTAAGGCTATCCACAACCTTACCCCTCCATATCTCTCTGACCTCCTCCATGTTTCCATTCCATCCCGTACCCTTAGATACTCTTCCTCCATCCACTTGACTGTCCCCTTCGTTCGTCTTTCCACTATGCTCTGCTCCCCAGCTCTGGAACTCACTACCATCTGAGCTTAGAAATAGCAAATCATTTTCACTTTTCAAATCTAAACTTAAAACTCATTTGTTTAAGACTGCTTTTTCTCTTTCATTACAATTGCTCTGTCTGATTTTAATTTTTGTATTTTAGTTTTGTTTATAATGTGTGTTTTATCTATTGTTCGGTGTCCTTGAGTGTTTAGAAAGGTGCCTACAAATAAATAAAATGTATTATTATTATTATTATTTTTCATAAAAAGAAACACATTGTGCAGTATTTACATGGAAATGTGTAAGTATGTAGGTATAAACATTGCAGGAGGACAGATACCTTGTGGGAAACCTTTATACCCAGTATGACATGAAGGAATTCAGAAGGATCAAAAGTGGTGTCTTTATTGCCAAAGCCACAAAGATGGATAAAGTCACTGGAGTAAAAAGTACAACTTTGCCCTAAGTCAGGGGTAGGCAACGTCGGTCCTGGGGAGCCGCAGTATGTGCAGGTTTTTGTTCCAACCCAGTTCCTTAACGAGAACTCAATTATTGCTGATGAAGCACATATTGCTTAAGTGACATTTTGATGCTTCATTTTAGTGGTCTCGCTTGTTAAGGTTCTCCAACCTTAATTGCTTATTTCAATCTTAAACTGCTGCATTCAGTGTTTTAATTGCTCCTTATTAGCAATAAGATGTAAAAGACAAAGCAGCCAGCAGTTCTCCAGCTAGCTTTTTTCCAATTACATCTGTGTGTGTTCATCATGCACGGTTTGATTTAATAAAACACTTAATAGAAAAATGTGACAGACTGAAAATGATCTGTTTTAGGCTTCAAATCATTTGGATGATATCCTTGGAAAGGAAAAAAATCTACGATATAAGAGCCTTACATTGCACAGACTAACAAGCCATAAAATTAAATAAGGTCTGAGATTGGCAATGATTGGTTTCTAATTAAGCAATTGGGTTGGAATGAAAACCTGTAGCCACTGCGGCTCACCAGAACCGACGTTGCCTACCCCTGCCCTAAGTCTCTTTCTGATGCTAGACTCTGTCATACCTTTACCATGAGATCTAAAAAGCACCTGTTGAGGTCATTTCTAGCCAAGTCATGGAACCACATCCAGAATCTACTTATACTACAAGATTATTGGCCAGCTTACTACTGCTTTTGGCATTTCTACAACTCAGAAGCTTTCATTTTTCTTACAAAGTAGTAACAGAATTAGAAGCAGCATTTTCACACATGACTAACCAAGGGCCATGTCTGTCAAACAGCCTAAATGCTGTTTGCCTAAAATAAGTGGCCACACAAGTTAAACTTTCCAGTTCACCGCTGTGCAGTTCCATCTAATGAGCTAAAGGTTTTTACTTTGCTTCCTACAAGTTGTCACCCTTAAAACTGCATTGTAATTCCATATCCCCGTACATAAGACTATATGCTGTCATGAGTTCCAGCTCTTTCAAACCCTTTGTAGACCTTCCTTGATCACTGAACAAACCATTAGGCATCACTGGCACCTGTTGGGTAATCTGCTGTCTAGTATCCTAGTAAATATTAAACAATTCTACGCAGGTTGCTTCTCTGTTTGATTCTTTCTGGTAGCCCTGCCATGTTATCTTTCCAACTTTTAAGTCTTCTGAGATCTAGTAGCACTGACTATTCTGATTGCCATTGTTGTTCTCTTTCTCTGTATTTTTGTGAGTAACTTTTCACTGCCCAGTGTCACCTTGGTGACACCTTTTGGTCCTGACAAAATACTTAACAGATTTTTTTAAGAATTAAGGTGTTTAATAGTAGTAATACAGTTAATTCAGTAGTCTTTCAACTCTGTATTGGAATAACAGGTTTATAACGTTAGTGATGGCTTGATTAATAGTGTTGAAGAGTTTAATGGAGTGTTAAAAACGCAGGAGTAGTTTCTTAAAATGACATCCTATTTTAAAATGCATTTCTAGTATCTTGTGATGAGAGAGGTTTGTGGTGTTGAGCATGTTTATATAGATAATTGGGAGTCCCGGAGGGTGCAGGTGCATGTTGGAATGTGCACGTGCCGCTGTGAGATTGATTGGGGTGCTTAGTTGGTTGTGCATTCACATGCAAATGTGAGTGGATCTGTCAAGTGCTTCATTTGCACTTTGGAGCAGGTGATGATAGCACCTGCACCCGATTGGTGCTATGAAAGACTACACGGCAAAATCAGGAGAGAAAATGGAGAGAGTAACAAGAAAAGGAACAGAGGTTAAAGGAAAGAGGAAGATGGCAGAATAGTGGGGGAGCAGGTGGTGCAGGAAGTAGGCAGGCAGCTCGGAAAGTGAGCCTTGGAAGAGGAGTGTGTGGCCAACAGGCTGCTCTCACTGAGCACTCCAAATGAGGGTCAAAGGATGGCAGGCAGGAAAGAGCCGAACTGCTTGAAGCACCCTGCAGACACAGGGGAAACTGGGCAAGGTATAAGTCAGTGTTGCTACAGGGGGTAGCCATAGCAATATGATACTAAAAGCATAAAAGTAGCAGGCAGCAGTTAAGAGTCTCAGCCCATACTTTTTTTATTCTGATTGACCTGGAGGTACATATCTGCTTCAGTCTCTGCCTATATCAACATGATGATCAGTTAAACAATCTTACATATCAGTTTTCTTTTCTGAATAACAGCATAAACACATTTTCTTTGATAAAACAGTAGCATTGTTGTCAGCTATCAAGAAGCACATATACCATTGTATGCAGATTAGAAACCAATGCCCCCAGAATTCATTAATTTTCAAAGTAAGCAGGCAGTTCTATATCACAATATTGTATAGTATCTATCTATCTATCTATCTATCTATTGATGAGATACCAATCAAAGCAGTCTAATCTTCGAAGCAGGTGACTCATTTGTGAGACAGGTAAATATCTATGTCTTGTAGACAGTCATTAATAATGACCTGTAACAATTATTCAGGAAATTTGCCTTTTCACTTATCATCCCAGTTTCTTGGCCTTTACTGTACATTTATTATTTACATGTGTTTTTTCTAAAAACAACACACAGAAATGTCTTATTCTTGAAAACACCAATTTCTAACCCATTGTATTTTCACCAGTGGCGGACCATGCATTTCACACCTAGGCCTTCAGTAGTGCTCCGTCTGAATCAACCCGCCCCTCAAAAACTAATTTATGGTTATAAAAACCATCTTAATTTGCAGAAATACAGTATAAAGAGCCGTTGCATCGCAGATAGATAACTCCTGTAGCCACAATAAATGCCTTTATTGAATAGACAAACCATGGGTGAACAAGTTCCTTTCTACTGCAGCTACAGCCCGCGACACACATAAAAAACATCAATAATAACTCATAAACTTGCAATATTATTTAGGAAAATCGCAACATTTTACTCACCAAAAATTCAGATTATTTGTAAACAAAATCCATCCTCCTCTCTTTCCTCAAAAACAGTTCAATTACTCTGTCGTACAGATTATCCGTGTGCTTCAGTTCCATCACGAAGTCCCTTTCTATCGCCATCGAATCTGCCCTGTCGTATTTCTGGCATAAGTTTTAATTCACTTTAGGGCTGAAAATGTCCGCTCGACAGAAGCAGTGGACACGGGAATGGTCACCGCCAAACATACCAATGTGTACAGCTGCCCCATGATGCTCTCATTCAGATTTTCTATTACACCATCCACACTATCCTATCCAATCAACGGGTCTGAATACGGTGACGTTGCAGCATGCCTGCTAGAGGGCCCTAGTGAAACCAATTCAAAATCTGATTGGTTGAAGCAACAGTTTAATCGACATTTATTTTGTGTTAGGGGGCCTGCAGAACAGATTGCGAAGGCCTCCGGGCAGACTTCTTTGACTTTGACTCTGCCTGGCAACAAATGATGGCTGAAATGTGATTGGTTAAATGCTTTAATACAAAAATACATGTCTGGAAGCAGCACAACCATTGGAAAAGCTATGAAAGGAAGCGGACAGACTATTTGGAATTATTTAATAAGTATTCATGGACAAAATATAACTAACATCAGTTTGTGATTCAGATATTTTTTTAGGCTAGCAGAGAAGGCCTTGTAGGCCCTCACTCTTTCAAATCATGCAGTGGGAATAATGATCAATCTGGCCTTTTGAAGCAAATTCAAAGCCCGTCATAAGCAACAATGCAAATACAACTCTCTGTGGTAATGCGGATCCAGTATGACCTTACAAATGTAATTCAAACTTACAGTAGTTATTAATGAATTAACCAAGCTAGGATAGGGGAACCACAACTGATGCAAGCATATTATTTCTGATCCCACGTATCTGATAGAGAGTTGCTATAAAATGGAGTCTGTTCTACTATCACTGGGTAAAGAGATGGCAGCCAGCCCTTGAGAGATCATTAGTTAACTGTAGTGTATGCTCATACACATCAACTTGCTTTTTCTGTTCAGTTATAGAATAATTAGTGTAGCGTCTCTCAAATACTATATAGATATAGGTGGCACAGGTTGGAACTTCTTCAGTTGTAAACTAATGTTTTAAACAATGAAATCAATGGATTTAAAACAAAGCAAGTGCAGTTTCTTGGGTAGGTTTTTATGGCTATATTGAAGCACAGATTTTTGGCAACTTTGGACTTATGTACTTGTAGTTCTCATTATTGCAGCTATGAATATAACAGTGATGAAATCCAAAGATGACTATAAAATACAAAAGAAATTAAATATAGGCAAAGGTAATCAATTTTTCCTACTATGAATAGGAACAAAAGAGTTAGATTCTACCGTAAAACCAATGAACTTGAAAACCAATGTACTTGATGAGCAAAGGTACGCAAAAGCTATAGTTTAAATATGTAACACTATACCTTATGGTCAGTCTGTGTTGTTTTAATTAGTTTATTAGTATAACCAATACCACTAAATCCAATTAGCAGGGTAGACATAGTTACAAGGACCTTGGAAGTATCTGTGGAACACAACAGGTATCATATATGTAACTACATATTTTGAGTTCCTATATAATGAATATCCATCTTAAACATTCCTTAACGCTATCACCCTAGATACATGATAGCAGAGACATTTTTTACATAGTGGGCTTCCAACTATTATTTGAAATTGCATTTATTAATAGTTTCACATTAGCTATGTAGTCTAAAGTCCAGCCCTATACATTATGATGTGTTTATCACTCTAGTTAATCTTTTATACTTTAAGATGTCTTCTATAACATTAATGAGTATATTGAAGACTGATGTTAACATACCATTCTTTAGTCTTTAGCAAACTGAATGTAAGCTTTTCCAAAAAATATACTATCATTTAATGCAGAATATTCACCATCTTCTTCCACAGAGCATTCTGTTTTTCTGTGAGAGAACAAAAATAATCGGAAAATATTAATGCAAAATTCATTTTGTTTTTTTAATTCTGTATCTTAGCAGGTGCTTTGGAAAACTGGCTGAGACACTTGGATTTAAACTGGTAAACCAAAAGGTTGCCAGTGCCATAATTGCCTTTGATTAACTGTGTGATACTGAGCAAATTAGTAAATCAGCTTGAGTCCCAACACTACGTGTGTGTGTTTATATTTATTTGCAGTGTATCCTGGTTATGTAAGCAGCATTGGGTAAAGACGTCTGCCAAATACATCCACATAGTCACTGCACTCTAATTCACTTGTTCTGATGTGTCTCGCAGTGGTAGTATGCTGAGTTAGAAAAATGCCACCTGATCCTCAGGAACTTCTTTCAACAACCCTAGAAAATTCTTATATTCTTCCCAGCAGTTTGAAAGATACAAGCCTTTTAATAGTGCCAGAGGTTTATCCAATTCCTCTGCATCTAAGAGTATCTATTTGTGGTATCTATAATGCATTCAGAAATGCATTAGATTGTGTCTTGTCTTCTTTAAACTCAGTAGAATATAAGGTCTTATTGTAGTCTACATAAATGTGTGCATTATATTTTTATGGTCAATGATTTTGTCTTCGTCTGTGTTGATGATTGCTGGGATTGCATTGCGAACTTCCTGCTTGTGGATTTGTTAAGATCTTATTAGCTTTCTCTCCATGTTCATAGTAGTGATGTCTTGATTTAAAAATGAGTTGTTCAGTTTCTTTAGTTGTTAAGAGGTTGAGTTCTGGATGTAGAGCCTGTCTTTTCCTTTGAAGTGCCTCACTTGGACACCTGCCATGTTCTTGATCTATTCTAGTAATTTCACTGATTAGCTCTGATATCTTTTTGATTTCCAATGTATTTCTGTGGGAAAGATATGAGATAATCTGTCCTCTTAAGAAGGCCTTCAGGGTTTCCCAGAGTGTTCCAGCAGAAACCTCTGAGGATGTATTTGTCTCTAAAAAAAATCAATTTGTTTGGTTATAAATTATGTACAGTTCTTGTCTGCTAATAAAAGTAGGTTAAAATGCCATCTGCGAGATGAGTATGTGGGGCATAATGATTTTAGATATAACAATAGCGTCATACTTACAAGATTTAATCGTAGGCAAGAAATTCTTATCTTCAAAGAAATAATCAATTCTTGAGTAGTAGTGATGCACTGGTGAGTAGAAGGAATATGCTCGTGAGTTTGGGTTTAAAAATATCCAAGGGTCTGATAAGTTATCATCAGTTACAAACTGTGTAATTGTCTTTGCAGTGTTAGATGTCATCACCCCTGTGGCAGGGGACCTATGTAGGTCTGGATTTAAAGCACAATTAAAGTCCCCAACCATTATAATTTTATGAGTGTTCACATTGGGAATGGACACAAATAAAACTTGGATGCAGTCCCTATCATCCACATTGGGTGCATAGGTATTTATCAAAATCACTTACAACTACAGGTAAATAAATTACCCATTACAATCACATATCTCCCTTCAGGATCAGATATTACATCTGATACTGCAAATGAGACTGTTCTACAGTATATATAAGAATTCCCACACCTCTAGTTTGCTTTGTAAAGCTGAAATGGAATATTTGGGAAGTCCAGTCTCTGTGCACCCGAAACTGATCCTTGCTTAATAAGTGGGACTCTTATAAAAATACTATTTTAGCATTTAGACCTGTTAGGTGAGAAACTAATTTTTTTCTCTTTAATTCGTAATTCAGACCTTTAACATTCCAGCTCACAGAGTTAATTGGTCAGTCATGGAGACATTGCTTCTGAACTTTTGTTGTCATTTTGTAGTCTTAACCGAAAAAAGACAGCTTTGACCTTAATTTCCAATTTTCCAAGGAATTATTGCCATGAAGCCTATTGTTACGTTGGCACTTATAGGATTAAAAGGATAGCTTGCTCTCTTTCTCCCCCCCCCTAGTCCCCCAGTCCCCCCATTTTGCCTCCCCACATGAGGCTGAACCACACTTCACAAAGTCCCAGTCCTCTGACATACCAAGAGACAGAACACATCCAAAACAAAACAAGCCCCCAGCTGCGACGTATGAGGATTAAAATTGAGATATCTATCGACAATACAGTCTAAATACTATAAGCATAAAATATGATCTTAAACAATCATGAGATAGTAAACCCAGGGAATGATGTTAAAAAGTACCCCTGCATAGTAAGCCCTAATACAATAAACCAAGCGAATGATGTTAACAGTCAATGAGAAGGGAAAAGAGAAGGGAAAACAAGGCACTGTTTTCTTTGACAGGATCATGATCTCAGATTAGGAGGTGCTAATTCAAAGAACTGTCAGGAATCTGCTTCAGACATCTCAAAAGAAGTGGGCCCTGTCTGTAAACACACATCCACAACACAAGAAAAACTAAACAGCAGTTGAGCAACAAGACCAGATTGCCTTCAGAAACCAAGTACTGTAATTTATTTATTGTATTTTGTGTTTATACACCTTATATTGAAAAACACAAACAAGCATAAACAGCTGGAGCTCCAACAGGCAAACCCTGCATAATTCAGAAACAAACATGACGTATAAACTCATTCAAAAATGGAAAAAACAACAACTGGTCCAAAATGATGACACTTCTGGTTAAGTACAGTCAAGGTAGGTAGAAGCATGTCTAAGTGGACAAACACCAGAAGTGATGGCAGAGGTGGAAGTACTGTCAGTCATGTGGTCTGTAGAGGAAGGAAGAGGTGTTAATAAACAGTGTTACCTTGTTGAAGGGTGAGGAATTACCACTACCAGAACATTTAAGATGACCCCAAGGTATACATGTGTGTCAACATGCATATACATTTTTTCATTTATTCTTTTGCTATTAATATATTGTCTTATCTTTTTTTTAATATGCATGTTTTGGCCCATATAATGCGCTCAAGGGCCATACCAAACTCAGAATCTCTCAGTAAGACCAAAGTGCATTAAAACAGAGGCGTTTTATCCACCTTTATAAAAGGATAGGTGTCTATGTGTTTGTATGTCTGTCCGGTTGCTGTGTCCATGTCATTCCAACAGAAGGCCATCACAAACATTAACACTATCTTTTATGAATCCCTTACCAAATGGCATATAACAGAGATATAGGCAGTGCCTTTGTCTTTCTAACAGATAGAGTATCACAACCTTTTATAGTAACGTGTTTTATTACTAAAAATGTTTGTGATGTGCCGTCTGTTGGAATGACAAATGCATTGCAATTTATTACTATATGCATTACCAAATACATTCCAATAGAGAGTGCATTTCAAAAGTTAACACTTAAATTCTACATTGATTACTTAGATTTCAACCATTCTTAGATGGGGTGGCATTGAATTTCTTAGTTACTAAAGGCTCATACGGTAACAAGAGACACGAGGTAAGGCTAATTAAGTTAGGGATCCTTCCAAAAACCTAATCAAATCCTGCCAACACCTGACCATAAACAAAAAAGCTACTTAACATGCCAATTTATTGTAGTGGCATAAACAATATACTTAAATAAAAATTGCTGAAAGACAAATTAACAATATCAGGCATAGAGTTACAACACATTACAGAGACTGAATTCAAGTATGGAATCAACAGTTGTGGAATTCAGTTTTTCACTTCACCTAGAACAAGTATTTTTAAGTAATGAATAGTCAGTTATTGAGACATATGTATTAATAGTATAGTTACCATACAGCATGTGCCACTGCCGAATTTTCAGTTCTGTTATTTAACAGCAGGCTGCAGAATCTCAGTCACACAGGGATCATTCTTTTTCCCTAATATAAAGAATGTATTTACTCATTAAGTTGTATAATGAGGTCAAAAAATTATGTTTCTGAAAAGCAAATGCACATACAGTGGAATCTCGGTTCATGAACGTCTCGGTGCACATACAAATCGGTTTACGACCAAAAAGTTCGCCAAACTTTTGCTTCGGTTCATGACCACACACTCGGTATACGAACAAGCCAGTTTCCCTTTCGGTTTGTACATGTTCAGTCTCTTCCTGTGCATTTCCTTTGCAGCGAGCTAGAGAGCGCAACACACACACACACACACAGGCAGCGCAAGAGAGAGACGTGCACACACACAGGCAGCGCGAGAAAGACAGATGCACACGCACAGGCAGCGCGAGAGAGAGAGAGCCATGCACACACATAGGCAGCGCGAGAAAGAGAGCTGGACACATAAGGTAGGAAGGCAGTTAAAGAATGCACTGGGCTTGATTTTGTTTTCACTTCTGTTTACAGCGATCGGTTCGTAGCGTGCATTGTTGCAATGTTACTTTTCTTGGTGGTTTATTAAATTACGGATTTTTTCAAATGTTCATTTTTTTCCCTGTGCTTAAAACTCATTAAAAAAAAAAAAAAGTGTTTTTAGCCAGCGGTTGGTAGCGCTATAGCGTGAACTATTGCAGTGTTAGTTTTCTCTGTTGTTCAAGGTTTTCTCAGTGTTATTCAATGTTTTTACATTTATTTTACTATTACGCTGTGCATTCTATGGTTTAATTAACTATATTTGTGCTTAAAATATATATATATTTACATACAGTTCGTATGGTCTGGAACGGATTAATTGTATTTACATACAGTGCATCCAGAAAGTATTCACAGCGCATCACTTTTTCCACATTTTGTTTTGTTACAGCCTTATTCCAGACTTGGCGTGTAAGGGGACAGACATTCCAAAATATAGGGCAGGGCAAGATTATTTAAGGCTTTGTAAACCATTAGTAGTATTTTAAAGTCAATTCTAAGTGACACAGGTAACCAATGTAACAACGCTAAGACTGGTGAAATGTCCACAGATTTTCTAGTTAAGATTCTTGCTGCTGCATTCTGCACTAGTTGCAACCGATTGATGTCTTTCTTCGGTAGTATTACATCTTGCCTGAAGAAGGGGCCTGAGTTGCCTCGAAAGCTTGCATATTGTAATCTTTTTAGTTAGCCAATAAAAGGAGTCATTTTGCTTGGCTTTTCGGTAGTCCTGTAAGGATTGCATTACAGTAATATAATCAACTGAAAACAAAAGTGTGAACTAATTTTTCAGTGTCTTGTAAAATTATAAGAAGTCTAACTTTAGCTATATTCCTTAAGTGAAAAAATGCAGTTCTAGTAATCTGATTAATATGTGCTTTAAAATTTAGGTCAGAGTCAATAGTTACCCCTAAATTCTTCACCTCGGACTTGACTTTTAAACCTAAGGGATCAAGTTTATGTCTAATACCCTCACTGTATGCATTTTTGCGAATCACTAAGACTTCTGTTTTCTCCTTATTTAGTTTGAGAAAGTTGCTGCTCATCCGTTTGGAAATACAAGTAAGGCATAGGATCAGAGAGCCAAGAGCATCAAGTTCATCAAGCACTATCAATAAATAAAGCTGTGTGTCATCTGCATAGCTGTGGTAGCTCATGAGATACAGTAATCTGATCTAACAGAAGCATATAGATTAAAAAGAGCAACAGACCCAGATTAGATCCATGTAGTACACTTTATAAAATATCTCTTTAGAATCACCACAACTAACAAAGAATTTTCTACCTGTTCAATAAGACTAAAACCAATTTAAGACATTGCTGAAGAGGGCCACCCATTGACTAAGACGATTTATAAGAATAACTTTGATCATTGGTGTTAAAAGCTACTCTCTGTCTACTTTAACCAGCAAATTATTTACTACTTTATCCAGTGCAGTTTCCATACAGTGATTTGTTCTAAAACCTGACTG
This sequence comes from Erpetoichthys calabaricus, assembly GCF_900747795.2. Classification (NCBI taxonomy): domain Eukaryota; kingdom Metazoa; phylum Chordata; class Cladistia; order Polypteriformes; family Polypteridae; genus Erpetoichthys; species Erpetoichthys calabaricus. Next base: position 94,587,851 of record NC_041401.2, on the reverse strand, counting down.
GAACTTGTCAAGAATAAAATGTTTATTCAAGTAATCATTTATTTGTGTAATGATTGCCTTTTCTATAATTTTACTTAAAAAAGGCAGGTAGATATTGGTCTAAAATTGAGAAAGAATTGAGATTATTTTTCTTGAGTGGGGGAGGGGTTTGACAACTGCAGTCTTAAGACAGTTAGGAAAGACCCCCATATCTAATGATGAGTTCACTGTGTCAAGTACACTGTAAATTAGCACAACAGAGACTTCTTTGAAAAAGCCTGTTGGTATTGGGCCAAGGGCAGGTGGAGGGTTTCAGTTGAAACAACTTTACTTAGATATTTACTTTATTTTTAATTTTGATTTTTGTAGGCCATCTGTGCAGTGGCTAATTTTTCTTTGTTCTTGACCATTGCTACTTGTGTGACCATTTTTGGGGAGTCTCTTTTAAACTCGATTACATCTCTTTTACTTTACCTCTGATTGTAACAGATGCACACCATAAGGACTGCAACACAAGCAATCCATTTCTACAGCTTTGAGAAAATGACATACCTGCCCATGCTGATGATTATTTCATAAGTATTCAGTTCTACTGTGACCAAGTATAAACAAGCAAAAGGAAAAAATATATATCATGGCTATAGAAAGGCTCTTTACAGACATGCAACTATAAATTTTAAGAGGATAAAACACAACTGTTATGACCAGAAAATTAAACATTGTCAAAAAACAAAGCTTGGGTCAAAACTAAATAAAACAAGCAATTCTATCACAAAGAAAAGCCACAATATCTAAAACTTTAAAACAGGATGTCTTTGTAATGTCGGCTTATAAACTGTTGTGCTGATGACACCATACAACGTGACTTTCAGTAGACATGCCCCCCGCAATTTCCATTCGCATAGCAGAAACAGAACTTCAAACTAGTGACCACTGTCAAACAAGATAGCATCACAGAAAAAAAAGGATAACTAAACAAAATAGGACAAAATGTCTAATAAAAAATCAGGAAAATAACTTTTGAAGTCCTTGACACTTAAAACATATGTTTACACTGAAGGAAATTACAAAGCATGATAAAAGTTTAAGTCATAATGAAAGCATAACAACAACTTGGTATCAGAAAAAGTGTGATATGGGTGTTGTAGCAGTAGGGGCCCCTATCGACCTCTTGAACCCTCAGATACCATGCCAAACACCAGGTAAAAGTACAATTATTATTTATGTTATAATAATAACGTGCACAAAGCACTCTCCACTGCTCACATAACACAATAATCAATAAACAATCACCAATCCTCCTCTCCCAGACACTTAGCCACCCTTCCTCCCAGCTCAGCTCATCGTCTGGGCTTTCCCAAAGTGCTTTTATATCCCCTAACCTGGAAGCTGTTCCAACCCTACAGTCCATGATTCGTTATCCCTTCCGGGTCAGGTTAAAAGTCCTTTTCTTCATCCCAGAAGCACGTCGTTCCTTCCGGTCATGTGATCAGGACGCACTTCCAGGTTATAGGGCACGTTTTTTTATAAAAACTACAATGTCCATAAGGCCCTGCTGGAATTCGGGAACTTCCATGCTGCTGGGAGGGCTCCATCTGGCGGCCTGGAGGTGTGGACCGGAATATTTGGCCAGGCATACCTCACAGTGTCAAAAAATAAAGTGAAAAGATTAGGGGAAATGGAATCTGAATCAGGACATGTAAGAACAAACACAGGGATATCAAACAGATTTTTTTGCAGCCTCTTCAACAGCTCTGGAAATTACAATGCAGATGGCAAATGGGAACAAGAAGCCTCTGTTAGCCTGGAGCTGAGCAGTAATGAGGGTCAGCCTAGCTGGTCAGATAAAAAGGAACAAGGGCGGTAACTGCATAAATTGAGAATTGTCTAAAGAAACAAAACAGACCCATAAAATTGATGATTGATTGTGGTTTTCTATTTAGACAATTTGAGACACAACTGTCTGAGCTTCAAATAATATGCACAAGATCAGTTATTACATTTTTGGAATGGGCAACCATTACGGAAAATACCACCAGAAAAATTGCATTCTGGTTTAACATAACTGGAAAGTGGCCTTTTTATGTTAATTATAGAAAAAACAAAATGCTGTCATTGAATTAGTACAAATAAAAAATTAATTAATGACTATTGAAGCCACAGAGAAAAGTATATCTAATTTCAAGGATGTGTAGTGGGTTTTGCTTCTATCTGGGGTAAGAATATTACAGTTTTTTGAAGAAGAAGTAAATATAATAACTGTTCATTGTATCAACATTAACCATTTAGTGTTCTAATGCACTAATTTGTGTGAAAATCCTCTTAAAGTATAATGTTTTTAAAAATCAGATTTATATTGGATTTATAGCAGAAATTTAGTTGAACTTATTGTACATGTATTGCTATTACAAAATGTTCATTATGTGTTGAATAACTGAATTTAAAGTGAGGGACTAAATGAAAGCACTTTTCTACATATAACCAAAATACAACAGCTAATTAACTTTTCTAATAAGTAATGCTGACTGCATATCTTAATAAGAAAAATAGAGTTAATGATGTGTGGTGTACTAAATGTATTGAAACTGAACAAGATCCATTAATCTAAAAAGCAGATGGAAGATGCATATTCTCATGGATGTATTTGTGGGGTTCCTCTACATTGAAAATGAAATGCTGAACTTACATCAATTCATCAGTGCAGCTTCTAAATGTGTTTTTTCTTTTTTTTGCTACAGGGCCATGGGGTAGTGGAATATATGATATTTATAATCAGACAGAAAATGAAATGGAAATGTACTGAATAATTTGTCATGACATGTAACACCTGAAAAGGAATTCATCTTGTCTGTTTGATTTAAAGGTAATTGAATACAATTTTGTTATTATTATGTAGGCTGTTTATGTGGATGTTTGTTTGTTTTTAATCTTTTTCAATGATGCTACAAACCGTTAATTGTGTAATATGTTAAAAATCAACAACAATAGGCTGTAGAAAGAATTTAAATTTTGATGAGAACAGGATATTCAGCCCAACAGTTTATTAATCCTAGTTTATTCTTTACTACTTACCTTTTTAAAAATGTAATCAGATGAAGGGTACATTATTCAACATATATATAGTTATCTGTGTGAAGAAACACTTTATAACATTTATCCAAAATTTACTACTAACTAGCTTATATATACTGTATGATTCTGTATTCTTGCTCAAGATTCAGTTTTTCTACATAATGTAGCTAGTTACCATGTAGTCCTAGTGTCACCTCCATCTTGGGTAGCCCTCTGCATTGTGATTTTAGGTTGAAGACAGAGGCCACAAAAATTGTTGTCCGACACACGTGTAACAGTTTATTTTGAATCAATAAAAGTTTCATCACCTGCATGCCCTCACAGTGGCCATTCCAGAACTTTGTAACAAAATTTATAAAATATTAAATGTAACAAAGGTACCTGCAATACAAAATATGTACAGTGTCTCATCGCCTGCATGCCCTGTAATACAAAATATGTTTACATTTAAATATTTAAACAGTAATTATTATTAAATTAACAAATGAAATGCTGTAAGAAACCAAACCTCACAGTGGCCATTACAGCTGAGCTGAGCATGCACCCAAATGAACATGAGCTTCATCTTTTGGAAGGTTCCATTTACATGTCAGGGGTATCAGGCAAGTTTGTTGTATCACGTGAACGTCACTGAGAGAATAAAACTGAATAATAAAACAACAAGCGCTAACTTTTAAAAGTAGTCAAAATTTACATCAGGTGTTACAGACTCAAATGTATGTTTTTATTATATTATAGAAATAATAATAATAATAATAGCAGCTCACTACTCAAAACACGGAGCACCTGGTCTTAAACCCGGGACCTTTGGGTTATAAGGCAGCAGTTCTTGCCTCTGCACCATGTGACGATGCGGGTTCACTCCAAGTTTCCATGCAGCTTCAGGGAGCTCTTGAACCCGACACCGTCGGTAATGTCACAGATGAGCTTGGCAGTGAGGCATAACAATGAAACAAGGGGATGGTGTAAAAGTGTCAAGTGCTTTTATTAAAACCAACAAAACAGTGTCCAAACAAAGTACAGTGTATCAAATCCTTAAATAAGTAATCTACTGAAATTGAAATGTGGAGGTTAAAATCCAATAGAAACAAAAATCCTTTAAAATGAGCAACGAGGTTAAAACAATGGCTGGAAGCAGTCACTCTTTAAAAACAAAGCCTGGTGTCTTTTTTTTACCTGGTGGCTCCCCTGCTTCTCCCATCGGGCTTCGCAACAGTAGAGTCGTCCTACCTGCAGCTGACCTTCTTTCCACTCGACTGGTCTGGAGGCTTCCCGATCCCTGGCTTCGGTTCCGCTCTCTCCAGATTGAGACTTGGCTTCCCCCAACGGCCAGAATGCTCACGTTTGGGAATCCACCTTTCAAGCCTCCCGACTCCCGCTGTCTTCCGCAGCAAGCCACCCTCCTTCTGATCACTCCTGCTCCTCACAGAATGTTCAGTGGGAGCTACCACTACCAACTGCCCAAGGTGTCGGCCAAACACCTCGCTAGGGCTCACTGTCCAGCTGCCTGCGAGCTCTTGCTCGCTCTTTCTCTCTCTCTCTAACACACACCTCCTCACTGCTTCCTGCTTTCTTCCTCACTCCTGCAACCTCCGTTTCTTTCTTTCTCTTTTTTCCTTATCTTTTTCCTGCTAGTCGCCTCACGCTTCTATATATCACGGGGACGTGGATCAGCTGTGGCAATCAGCAGCTTCTGGGAACAATTACGGATGCGGACGACTCCTTACCTGTGCAATTAACTCTTTTAGGGCTAATTTTTTTTTTGTTTCTTTTCTCCCAGGGCTGAATATTTTTCCAAAAACTAACATTTTTAAAAAAGAACACAAAGCAATTGTTTAACACATCAAATCAACAAAAAATATTTACTTTTGACAAATGTTACTGTCTTGCATGTTGTATGAGCCTGCATACTCTATGATTTCACATACATATCACATACATTTTACACAGCAAAGTCTGATCTCGCTCAAAGCAGCCAATTTCAGTCATTGCCACATTGCACTCCTTACAATACGTGTTGCTTTGATGCCTATTTTTCAATTGTCTGTTGCTGCACTTTCTCACATATATTGTTAGTGTGTACTGTAGAGAGACAAGTCACCCATTTGCCATCGTGCCATGCCACTGCCACCAAGCTTTCTGCCTGCATGAAAACCGTATTGTCACCTCTTTTCATCTTCTGAAACTTTATGAACTTTATGTATGGCATTATAGCCTGGCTCACCCCATGGGATTTGCTTCTGTTTATTACAGAAGTGAATAAAACTTTGCAGCAGCACGTACCTAAGCCACCAGGGGACAAAACACGTTTGGACCAATGCTCCCTGAAGTTATATCACCAGTTCTGTCCCATCTCTATTTGTAATGCCACAGCGCGCTTCATCTCGTCTTTCGTTGTGGGTTTCCACTTTGAAAAACGAGAATGCGATGCAAACGCAGCCCGCGATTCAAAAAAAATCTCTGCCTACCTGTTTGTCTCGTCTGACAGTAGCTGAAAAGCAGCATCAGGAGAGAGCAGCCTGAAGTACAGCAGCTGGTGATCTGTCGTGTCCAACAGCAAGCCATGCCGTCTTGTAAACTCCGGTAGCCAGATCGGCTCTCAACGGATCAATGTCTGTGTATTTATCCCATGCGAACCTTTCCATAGATGCATCGGCTGCGCGAAGGCACTCAACTGGCAGCAGATCCGCTGGTGCGGCATCGGCTGGTGTCTGATCAGCTGATGCCTGCTTCTAACTCTCTTGCTCGATCTCCTGATCACTGCCAATAAAGTCCGATTCTGAAAAATCAAGAGTCCGACTCCGCGATAATGCGCAAAACATCGTATGCCGAGTGTTTTCTTTTCTGCACTTGCTTCGCTGCCTTTTCACATGTCGGTGCCATCTTGCCTTTGTTTACATTTCGCAATTCACGCACACGCAATGTTTATTTGCCGAGTCAACAAGTCTAGCATTCCTCCAAGCACAGAGGGAATGCCTGTGACGTGACAGTGAGATTTGTCGCCATTAACAGCTGATTGTCGCCCCCTATCCCTGGATGTCGACTTTTGTCGACATTCGCCTTCAACCCCTCCTGTTGACAAAAGTCGACATCCGCCCTAAAAGAGTTAAGTGTGAATCGCCCGCATCACGAATTCCCCGAGAACCGCTCACCCACACACCACCACGCCCCCTCGCTAAGCCGCAAGTGTGGCGATTATTTATTTAAAAATTGGCCCTTTTGACATGAGCTGTGGACCCGCTATACCACACACCATTCAAGAATACGTTTAACCTCCCTGTCGAATGACATTTGAGCTTAAGTTTTTAACTCATTGACAGCCACATGTAAAATCGAATGTTTTTTTTTTTTTTAGTTATATTCTTGGATAAAAGCACACGTTTTATTTAATATTTTGACTAAAGTTTTCACACATTGTACACTTCTCATCATTATTAGTATAACATGGAAAAAGTTTCTGCTTTAGGTATGTGTTCAGCATTTCTTGCATTTCTCACATTTCCTTTCATCCTACACTTACCCAGATCTTTGTAGACAGGGAACACACATGAAATGCATGTATTCCAAATAACGATATACTGTATTATGTACCCTATACAACTCCAGGCACTTCACACCCAGATAAGGAGCCTTGGCTTGAAAAGGGAGAACTTTTTGCCCAAATTGAGTTCTGTCAAGATGGGGGATGGGAGAGCAGGCTGCTTATGCTGATTAACTCATTTACAAAACAAAAGATGCTGATGGAGAGGTGTGAAGTGAATTAAGGTGGGCCGGGATTACAAATTTTTTCATAGGCTTCAGGAATTCTAGTGTTAAATGAAACTGAACAAAATGTCCTTGGACTTTTGAACTTTTAGAATCTAATGAAGATAACCAAACAAAAATAATACTGAATGTCTGTAAATGAAAGGCTACTTAACCTCTGTTACACTAATTCTTCTCTGGATGTCCACAAGTGTTCTGTGTTTAGTGTAATCTGCAGCAGAATACATTATTCAAGAGGACACCTCTCCACTAAGTTTCATCTTAAGAATTGCCTCTATTGTTTGTAAAGTAACACCCTATTAGCAGCCATCTGTCTGTAATACATCTGAACATATAAACAGTTCATGTCTGAAATTCATTCTTACTTTAGAAGAGCACAGTAATTAATGAAGCATTGTTTGTTCAAGGTGAACATAAAAAACTGGTCGATGAATGGATATTTACTCTGCCTGCCAGACAGAATTATTTTCTGAAGATATTTTCAGATAATTCTACTTAGGCTGCAAGGACTCAGAGAGTCAGTTCCCCTGCTGAATTTGAGAAGGGCTTATCTACAGCTACTACTTATGTAACACAATTAAGAATGTTGAGTTTAAGAAATAAGGAATGTCAGTAAAGCTGTTGAAAACCACAATTCCCTAAAATAAAGAGTCTGGTTTAGCCAAAAAGGCCTGCAACTCATTACTTGTTGACTACATTCTGTCCTTCAAAGTCTATATTTTGACTGTGTTGGGTGTAGAAAGAGAGAAACAAAGAGAAAGAAAAGCTAATATCCTCTTTAATTCCAAATTTTCTAATATTCTAAAAGATTTTTTGAAAAAAACATTAATTCAGTGGATAACTTCTTACTTTTTTAATTCATAGACATCTGCTTTTTCAGTGAACCCTTTGACTTAGAGATATAATATGGTCACTGTGTCTCTAATGTGTCATCAAAGACCAAAACAAAAGGTTTTTGTCAGGAAGGAAATCCACCCTTAAATATCCCCCCAAAAACTAAACTAAACAGATCTGCGAGTTGTCTGGTTAACCAGAGTAAATTTGGAAATTGGCCATTAAACCAGAGATGATGGTCATGCTCCAGCAACATGACAGTTCATTAAAGATCATACTACTAAATCAGGTCAAATTAGTGTTGCCAGTCAACATTGCACCATGGACACGATGATGCCAAATTTAACACCACAGCGTTGCCTGCTGCCTCATAAGACTTTCACTTACAAATTTATACATAGGGTTGACTCTGACAGAGACAAGATATGTGGTTAGCTAGAACTACATCTCTCGATGGTGGATGCAACATATAAGGGTGGTATCATACAATTTATGCAGTTATTTGTTGTACATATCTTTGAAGTGGTGCGAGAATGGAGTACCTGCTGCTTAGGTAACATTTTCTCAGTGAAATGTTGAGGTCCATTAGAGATGTTACAAAAAACTAACACACCATCTGCTTTTCCTTACTAACTTTAACACATACCACTTGTGCCTTTGTGTAATAAAAACGTTTTGTTTCACAACTTGAGGTTTTTGGATGGTAGTCCTGCATTCTATGTAAAACCTTTGTTTAAAAACAAATCTGTTTTCCTACAGGTTCCTGTCCTTCATTATAGTTGATGTATAGGTTCACTCCAGCATGAAATCATATTTTTATCCCAGCTTACTCTGTTAAAATAACATCATGTGCAAGTGTATCTTTCTTTTATTCAGGGCCTGTCTACTCCCAAAGATACCAAATATTTAATTTTTGCTGTTTTTGTTATTCCAATGATTAATTCTGAAACCAGCAATACATTTATTTTTCATCAAGTCATTTTAGAAAATGTAATTGCATATGCTATCTTACCTTCCTTTGCAAATAGATATATTTTGCAATGCTTGATTATACATAAGATCAGGGCCACCAAATACAGCTTTAAAACATTTATGGATTGGTGAGAAAATATTGAATCAGATTAGAGTTCAGATCCTTTAGTTTGGAATTTGAAAGTTCATGCTTGTTTCCATAAACATGAAAGTATTATCAGGGCAGTGTGCATCATGGTTTAAACAGCATTGTATAGAAGTAGGCTAATTACATGAGAAGATGAAGCCACTTCAAATTATACTTCACTTACAGACACTTTGATGATTTCATGTTGTGTACATAAGTAATGAATTGATAAAAATGAATTAGGCTTTCAAGTGAATATATGTAATTGAACAACACAATTGTTCTTTTAGTTTTCTTATTATTGTATATTACACAATAAATATTTTTGAAATAACATTGTATACCAGGCATTCAAAAGTGGATGTATGAAACAGAAAGAGCACGGGTCCCTGCAATTTTATAGGCTGGGCTAAGAAGATAAAAACTTCCATGAAATTCAATTAATTAACTATAAAAGGACAATGAAAACCAAAGGATATACTGTGGTATGCTATGTTTAATGTTGATGGTGTCACACACGTGCGAGTATGAGGCAGCTAAAGGGCTTGAGTAATTGTAATTCTACATCAGTCCAGGGGGCGGCTGAGTACACTGACTGTCTTTCTCAGTTCCTTGCAGACCATTCTTGGGAAATCCTGCCGGGTTCTGGTGTCTCTGATGATGCCACTTCCGGTCCTGATGCTTGTGATGATGTCACTTCTGGTCTTGAACACATCACTGGCCTTTAAAGCTGCCTTACCTCCACATATTCAGTTCTATTTTGGACTCAGTATTGTAAACAGCTCTGTTAAAATGTCAACCTTTTGCAGCCAGGGCATATTATACGGATGGCTGCTCCAAACCATTACAATGTTTGTTGATTGTTTTTCTGACAATGGTTTACCCCAATTTACCTCCAATTTATTAGTGCATGATAATGACATTATATTAATGTGCATATTTTACTAAGGTGCATTCTAGAATATTATTATTACTTTTTACAGATAGTCCTGAGATACATTTAGTGTCAATTATTGTACAGCATTTTGTATTAGTGGTCATCTAATCTACATTGTAGATTTAGATAAGAGCCAAGACTAAGTATGGAGCAAATAATATCATCAGCTGTTAAGGTGGCAGAAGGCTGCAATAATAATAACAATAGTTTGGCTCTACTTTCAATGATGTGCAGATTAGGTTACCTGGTGGTTCTGTGTGAGTGAACGCGTATGTACATGTGTGAGTGTTCTCTAATATTATATTAATACAATTATCATTATTTTAGCAATGGTTACCAGTGTTGTCTCATTGATATGAAGTTCTGGTTTGAATCCCACCCTAGTCACTGTCTACCGAGAGTATGCACGTTCACCCCATGTCTAAGTGGGTTTTACTTCTGGAATTCTAATTTTCCTCTTGCATTTCAAAGATGAGCATGTTAGATAAATGTTTGACTTTCCAGTATGAGAAAGTGTAGCTGCATGTATGAGTGCACCAAGCAATGGGCTCACACCTCAACTAAGGTTGGCTTCTACCTTGCAACATGAGACAAATCTTTCTGACTTAGATTAATACTGGACACTACAGCAAGAAATCAGAAAATGCTTTTGAAAGGTCAAAAGAGAAAATGAAAAGAAAAATTACTAGTGAAGCAAAAGTAAGCAGCGTGCAATGTTTTAACTAGCACTCTAGGAAAAAAAACACAATAAATGAGAATTTAAGAAACCACAGGGTCAACAAAAGGAGAAACCATTGAAAATGAGAAGGAAATTGCCAACAAACTAAATATATATTTCACTTAAATTGTAAAGCACTAAGCATTTGTAAAGACAGAAACAATAGGAAAGCAACATGCAGGCATAAAGACATGCCCTGAGGTAACAAATTTTAAAATAGAAGAGTCAGATGTGCTTTAAGCCTTTCATATATTGAAGACTAATAAACCTTTGGACATGATGGGATTTTACCAATTGTACTGAAAGAAATTAAATATGTCATCTATAAACCCTTATTAGAGATATTAGTACAGTCACTTGAGAAAGGAGAATTATATAAAGACTGGAAAATTGCAAATGTGACTCAAGTCTTCAAGGAGGGAGACAAAATGGGTCCCAGTAATTACAAACCACAAGTCTTACTTTTGTATGAATCAAAATTATGGAAATATAATAAGAAATAAATTACAAAAGTACTTATATCAAAATAACATACTAAATAACGGCATGACTTTATGAGTAGAAGATCTTACCAAAATAATTTTTTTGATTTTTTAAGCAGGCTACTGTAGTAATTGAAAAAAGCAAAGCATATCACATAATTTACTTAGATTTTCAAAGCGCCTTTTGCTCATTCCCACACTGAAGATTAATTTTGAAAGTAGAAGCTGTTGGCATCAGAGGTAACCTACAAAACTGCATCTCAGGTTAGTTAACCGGCAGGAGATAGAGAGTACGGTTAATAGGGAAATCCTCCACGTGGAATGAGGTCATTAGTATAGTCAGTTAGGGATCTATCCTTGTAATGTTAATTTTTTTTATTTATATTAATGACATAGAGACTGGTGTAGTTAGTAAACTTGTAAAATTCATAGATGACACTAAAATTGGAAGAATGGCAGACACTGAGGAGAAAGCAAATACAACTCAAAAAGGTCCGAATAAGCACTTGGTAAGTGTAGATTAATGTAGAAAAGTGCGAAAGTAGTTGATCCCTGAGTAAAATGAATGTCGACTATAAATACAAATTGGGTGATGCTATTTTAAAGGAACAACCTCTGAAAAGGATCTTGGGGGTTTCCACTGACAGAAGACCTTTATCATCTAAGAAATGTCCAGAAGCTGTTAAAAGGCAAATAAAATGTTAATTTATATAGTGAAAATTGTGAGGAACATTATGCTCAGAATGTACAGTATATTGCACTTGCGAGACTCTAAAGTATTGTGCGCAATTCTGGTCACCACACTACAAGCAGTGCATTCCAGGAGTTAAGGATATGTCGTATTCTGATTGACTCAAAGAATGAAACTTTTTTTAGTCTTGAGCAGAGGAGACTCCATTGAGAGTTAATACAGATCTTCAAAATTCTCAAAGTAGATCAGCAGAACTTTTTTTTTAATAAATGGTGAATCATGTACTTTCGGACACCAGTGGAAATTAAGGGGAAGTCCATTTAAGGCTGAAGTCAGGAGCCACTTCTTTAGACAAAGAACTGTGGGAGTCTACAACAAACTACTGAGACATGTAGTTGAGGCAGAAACTCTTTAAGAAGTATTTGGACAGCTAGTATTAGGACAGCTTAGCTCTTATCTAAACAAACAACATTGATAGACTGAATGAATGGTCTCAATTCATTTGTTAAATGTTTTCTATTTGTATTACCATGAAGTGAATAAGTGGGTGAGAAAGTGGATAATAATATTAAATATACTGAATACATCGACACATGTATGTGATTATATAATATTGAATTTTATCTGCTGCATATAAATTAGTTCTTAGTTCAGAAACATACATAAGTATTATACATTTTAGGCTTTCAGCAAGACTGTTAACTTGAAAGTCATTAGGTTAAACGCACTTTCACATTCTGTTTATTACTTTTAAAATTAAATAAATACTTCTGTATTATACATTTCCAGATTATGCAACCTAGTTTAACGATCATGCACTTTACATATTTTATTGATTAGTGTTTTAATTTCTGACAAGAATAAAGGAAGACAAGTCTTGTATTTGGCAGCTGGTATCTGAGTAGGTATCTGGCAATCTGCAATCACAGTTTAATAAGTACTCTTTATGACAGAAGGCAGCATACATTTGCTGTAGCATTATGAAAGCTGCTGGTTGGACGATGACTAAGACAGTTTAATAATGTACAGGGTGCTCTAGATCTAATTATGCAACTGTTCGACTGACAACCGTCTCCCTGCCATTTTGAAATGCAGGGCAGGTGCTGCCATCTATCTGCAACAAAAAGAATTTTAAGTGAAATCTCTATGTGCAGGGCAGGTGCTGTGAAGTCTCTATGTAATAAACTTAATAAGTTATAGTGTAATGAAAATTGCATACTTAGATCTGGACCACCCTATACAGTATAAGTTGTGATAAAAAGGACAAGTGGAGTTCTTACTATATACTTCAGTTAAGTTTGCCTAGGAGATTCAATATAACTAATGTGAATAACGTCCTGAGCTATATTTTGAGTAGAAAGGTTTAAGTGAAATATCTTATAAAACATATAGCTATGTTTAAAAATATAAGAAACATTGGCAAAGGTAAACCCTATTCAATGAATGCAAGGAAAGACTATATTTGACATAAGGGAGCACATTCCTCACACATCTGCATATAAAGGCCATTTAAAGTTGTCTGATACAAACAGCAAAACTAACGTCATATCAATGTAAGGACTCTCGTTGAAGAAATGCACTTATGAAAGACACTGCAAAAGAAACAGCAGCACTAATCACTATGTCTGCCCACCGTATCATACCAAAAGTGATTAAACAATTTAATTTTCTTTATATTATATTGTGGTTATAGGAGGGCATGTTTAATTTTAAAAAGAAATTTGACAGTTTTATAATAAAACACCAGTTATTGTGACAATGAAGTAATATAGGAAATGTCATAACAATTTAAAAATATTTAATATGAAGGAAGTTAATTTTTCTTCTTTGCAATTTTACACAGGTCATTGGTTATTTAAGTGTAATTTATTTTATCTGTTAAAAGTGATTTATATTTTATTCAGATATGCAAGGTCATTTCAAGAAAATTAAAATTCCGCATATTGATTTTCTAAAGAATGGCATTCTTTGGGAGGCAGACGTTTGCTTGGCAGTTTCATTTATTCATTAATTAAATACAGCAATTAGCAGACTCTGTCATGTTAAAACTTTTTTTTCATTTTATACACATCTGTCTGCCTATTGCCATAGTTTTGAGGTTTGTCCAAGGTATCTTAAAAAGTAAAGAGCCCCCAAAGAGCAGTATTGAGAGGGAACATGCAGTGTATAATTCTAGCAGCAAAGTGGCATAGTGGTAAAGCTTGCTGTCACATAGCTTCACAGTCCTTGGTGGAGTTTTGGGACATTAGAACAATCGTGAAGAGAAAAGGCAATTCAGCCCAACAACCTCATTTGCAAATTCTTTCCATGTGTGAATGTCTTCCTTCCATGAACCAGAAGTGCCCTCCGATGTACTGCCTGCCAGTCGAGGGATGGTTTCTGCCCATTAGTGCCAGGATAATATTGTTGAAGAATGAATGGATGGACTGTATGCCACAATGCACTGATGACAGTAAAATACCGGATCTCTTGCAGCTCACTTTGAATGCTGCTGGAGGTAGAAGCCTCAATAAAGCGAATAAGGTTAGGGCTGTGGCAAGGTACTTCATCTTTCACTTCATCGTTACTAACAGTGCTCACAATTTAAGCTAAACTCAACACTTTTTTAACCCAATTTGTTCAACAAAATACACCCACAGTGAAGTTACTACTGACATTGTACACTGTGTTTTTATAAATTTTTCCTTGCATTTTAATTAAGTTAACTTTTCAGGTTAGGCCACATTGAAATCAGAAAAAAATATGATGACACAGATGAAATTACCTTCAACTTTCTAGAGTTGAAATATTTATGCAAGAAAGTGTACACAGGTTGATTTCTGTTATCTCATTGAATGTATTGACTTATATTACATTTTAAAATAGAGCAACTAGTCTGTAGTAGTGATGATTCATAATTACAGAGTCTTGGATTCAGATCTTATCCTTGGCGTTGCTTGTGTTGCAATTCCATATTCTCCCCATGTCTGTTTAGGTGCTCACGTTTTTCTTCCACATCCAAAAGATGAGTGGAATTGGTTTAAGTAATGACTTTAAAGAATCCTTGTATGAATGAGTGTACATCTGTGTGAGTGCATTCTGGACTGGTTGGGCCCTAACTTAAGCTTCTGCACCTGTAACTATGAACTAGATTAAGTGTGCTTGATAATGGATGAGATCACAAATATGCATAATCATAAAAGGAAGTTGAAAGTAGCACCAACTATTCAGTCAGGACTGAGGAGTAGACAAAAACAGAAGATATTAATGAAAACTATGCAAAAAAAAAAAGATTTAAGATTGGTGTCTCTACATAATAATCTTACTTAAAATTGCTTGCAATGATGGCACATATAGTCAGTTAAAGGGATGATATGATGCCTTATTTAGTAGCTTTACTTCTTTAAATACAGTAATGTTCCTCTCTAACCCATCAGCAGTACACTGTGTATCATGTAGTAACAAGATGATTTTTTAGAAATGCTAACCTCTCATAAAGTTACAGAATCCCATCACTCAGGTGGTACTCAGCAGTATCTTTGTAATTACTGTAAATGTGTAATTCTTCTCAGCAGCTTGACTTGCTAAATATTTTATGCTTCAACACACTATTTGAAGAGCACTAATGACAATGACACCAATGGCATATCATTCCTCCTATGAAAAGCATCAATGACGCAGTTCTCTTTATCCTGTTTACTAACATGAATATTAAAAAAACATCTAATGTGGCCAGCAGATGACTTGCTTCCTATTTACAAAATACTGATGCAACCAAGCAGAATACTGCATTTTCTTGAGTTGCTCTGCCTGTACTGCACTGTGAGCAATTGTACCGTTTCAGACATTTTCAGTACTGTGACTGCATTAGCTTGAAAATCAACCTGGTGAAAGGAATGGATGGCATGATACCTGTGAAAATCCAGCAGGTGGAGTAGTAAAGTAGTTGAAATGGCGTCTTTTCTTAATGAACCTGCATTCAAATTCAGCTCTAGACTCAGCGACAATTTTTTCTTAAACTGTAAAATGTATTTTAACGTTTACTGGTGTTCATTTTCTGTAGCATGTGAACATGGTGTGTGATATTTCAGGCGTACATCCTCAGAAACCTCAGTAAATTTCTTTTGTTGAAAATGCAAACAATAATAGTAATATATTTTATTTAATTGTGCTTTTCAAACTATTCAAGGGCACATTGTAAGATAAAGCGATGTAATGATATAAATATTGTAGATACATTTTCTATGGAAATTTACACCAAATTCTGTCCTTTTCATAAATGTTATATATCAAAATGTTACTGTCTAATGTTTTTTCATATTCTAATACATACTATACGGTATTAAGAACATAACCTGCTGTTAATAATAAAGAAAAGTACTGATGAATTCTACTTGATAGCTAGCATAAAATTATGCATCTAAGCAACTAAAATATGCTGCAGCTGGTTGTTTTGAAAACATTTTGAAATTCTTTTTCATTTTTAATGTTTATAATGGTAATGGCTAATAGACTAATATATCACAAGGGCTGATCAATACTTTTTGTTCAGTCTCATGCACACTTGTAGATCGTCTACATAACAGACATAATGAGAAAAGAAAAGACTCTGAATTGGACCCTCTGATTTATTAATTTCCAAAAAAAGTCTGCATCCTCTTTCTCAAACTCTCCTGATTTAAAGGTTTTCTGCCAATCAAACATTAGGCACCACTTGGCCTGTTGCCACATACACACACACACAAACACACACCTTATCCCATCTAATCTAAAGACTATGAAGAGCTCCCTGCACTCTGCTGCAATATTTTCTCCCAAATTCAGTAATGAGCACAAAGTAATTTATAAAAATATAAGATGTTTATCATTTTTAGGTTTTCAAAGGTGTCCATGGAGTTTATAGGGAGATCACAAGAACCCCGTATTTTGTGCATTGTCACCAGTGTGCAAGGTAAATTCATCAGATAGAGATGATCTCTTACTGTATTTCAATCTGTTCATAAGTGATGTGAACACAGCAGACTTGGTCCAGCAGCATACACTACAAACCTTCTTTGCATCTATTGCATATAATTGAAAAGACTGAAATTGAATTGCTCTTGTTAACAAAACCCTTACATGAAAACAACTTTTGGTCAGAAGGTCATGAGTGAAAAATGTCTCAGGTGTTTGCATTTCCTTGTCAACAAGTTACCTGTCTCTTCACTCAGTTTATTTTTTTAAATGAAACCATTCTTTAACACATTGATAAGAGATTCTCTATACTTAACACAGCCGAACAGAACATTGTTATTGACAAATCACTTACATTTACATCTATTGCACACTCTCACTCACTGCTCATGCATTTTTTCCTGTTATTGTGCATGTTATTATTATTTACTGCTAAACTTTGATGTTACATTCTGGTTTTCTGTGGTTTGCTCAGTACCAAGTGAAGGCAGGTAAAGCCCAAAGGATGTTTCAAGCACAGGCCCCTTCCTTGTAACTCCTCTCACCACTGTCTGTGTAGTGTTGTTACTACCTCTCTAAAGTGACCTCTGTACCCATTAAAGTATATGCGACCTACTTAACACACAATCGCACACACATTCTGAGCAGAACAATTCCCCAGGGCTTAATGTCTACTATTTTGATTAGAAAAATACATTTGGTTAAGAGAAATATACCCATCTCATTTTGGAGATGACCACAATTTTCAGAACACTGACTGACCAAGACAAGTAAATATCACCCATCTACTCTTAATTCACTAAAATAATCATTAAAGCACACTACCTGAGAAGCATCATTTGCATACAAATGAAAAAGAATTTTATGTTTTTCAAAGACCATTCCCAATTGAAGCATATAAAGTCAAAACGCTAAAGTACTGAGCCTTGCAAGACATGGCAGAGAAGTGCATTGCGGGGTCGGTGGTTGTGTGTGATTTTTAAATAAAAACATTGTGGTTCAGTATTCATGAGCAAATGCAATTAGTTCGGTCAGTTTTTTCATTGATTCTCTTAAGCATAGATATGCACCCACAAAGTATATAGAGAGCCTAAGTAGGATAGAGAAGGGGAAGGATGAATTAAGAAAAGGTCACAAAAAGAGAAAAATAAAAAATAACAGAAAGATGTTTGGGGTGTAAAATCAAGAGAGATGGTCTTGTAAGAAACAAAGCAGGGGAGACTGGGAGTGTGAACCAGTGCGGTGAACAGAAGCAAGGTGGTCGGGACAAGGTTCCGTGGTGAGCAAGAGGAAACTGTGCTTCAGGGGTGGGTTGTTCCTGCTGAACATACAAATGAAATGTTTTTCCTGCTTCACATTGAGAGGAGGTTTCTCAATACCTTGTCACATATCAAATCAATACCATTTTGTAATGTAATAATGTTATACAATAAAAAAAAAACTATTCTTTTCCACATAGTAACATAATATAGTCATTCTTTGCAAAAAAATTATGTCCACGAATATCTGACTAAACACTCCTCACTTCTTTTTGTTTTGAGAGCTCTTAGTTTCTTTGTGGTTTCTTACTAACATGGAGAACCTTGAACTCTTTCATGCTATATTTACAGCCCACAGAAATGAAGGAATGCCCTGCTTTTGTCATATCCAGAAATGACACTTTCTCTTTTTGTCTGTAGGCTGACTAGTATTAGAACTTTGAGCAGATCTTAGAAAGTAGCACTGCAGACTTTACTAAATGTGCTTTACTGGCAAATGTGGAAACTTAAAAGTGTATTGCATGTGCGACCAGCGATCGGTAAATTATATGCCGTTTGCATATTTTGAGCAAAAACCGTGAAGTTCCAATCTGCTGCCAATGAACCGGTGCACCATTAAATCATTAAAGACATTCATTTCTTTAGATTACGAGTTCCACATTATATTTCTATTGAGAGTTTTCTAAAAAATAAGCATTTTCCACTGTGATAACAAACACAAGTGTAAAATGTTATAACTTTCTATAAGTATATAAACTTAATATTGTTAGAACAACCAATTCAAGCATTTTCCGGAATAGCATGTGACCTACAGTAGTTGCAGTAAGATTCACTATTAAGTGGTTTTAAACTTGCACAGTAAAAAATGTAAATGAAGGCCATCATAGTAACAACAAATGATACATCACCATACAAGCACAAACTTTGGCCATTTTTGGTAACCAAGATCGACTGTGAGCAGATACTGTACCACTCCTTTTTTGTATGGCACTGTAAGTACAATATAATAAAAATGCAATACTACTAAAGTTTACCTTTACATTTCATTCCACATTTAATTAAAAGGCACTGCTATACGAGTTTACAACAGTGTTTTCTGATAGTGGTTATTTAAAAACATTTTACTAAAATGCATGTGTTTGGTATGTTGTGAGCATATGACTGGATCACTTGACATGTGGATTATGTGACACAACTAATGTGAGATTTTTTCATGGACATTTTTGATATTTTTTGGTGTTGTCCAAGGTTGGTCACCATAGTCCCCTATTATATCAGTAATCTTGATTAAATATTTTTCTTGGTAATCATTACAAATTTCATAGGGTATGGAAAGTATTTTAAAAAATTGGCATAAATTTCAACAATTTATTAATAAATCAGTTCATAATTTAAGAACAGGAGTTAAGGGGGTTGTACTTTATAGTTATTTTAATGATTGTTGTAACAGCATTTTGACTTAACTGAAAGCTGCATATACAACAGTCTGATCAGCCTATGAATGAAACAATGCAGGTGTCATTAAAACTAAAGTAAATGTAATAATTAATTTATCAGTATCCTTATTATTTAGAAGCCATCTTAATTTTTCAATATTCCTTACGCTGGAAATTATCTGATTTCAGATAATTTTGTAATGTGTGTCCTAACAGGCATGGTGGTGTGAAAGGTAACACCCAAGTTGCGTGCTGATTCATTAAAACTAATGTTTATACC
This sequence comes from Erpetoichthys calabaricus, assembly GCF_900747795.2. Taxonomy (NCBI): domain Eukaryota; kingdom Metazoa; phylum Chordata; class Cladistia; order Polypteriformes; family Polypteridae; genus Erpetoichthys; species Erpetoichthys calabaricus. Next base: position 94,568,367 of record NC_041401.2, on the reverse strand, counting down.
AACTCCGGTGAAAAATGACAGAATATTGACATTTACCAAAATAAATAACATTTATGTTTTCTTCTATATTCAAAGACAAGTAAATATCACCCATCTACTCTTAATTCACTAAAATAATTATTTAATCACACGACCTAAGAAGCATCATTGATGATTGAGTATTCATGAGGAAATGCAATTAGTTTGGTCAGTTTTCTCATTGATTCTCTGCTGTTTCTTAAGCATAGATATGCACCCACAAAGTATATGGAGATCCCAAATAGGATAGAGTAGGGGAAGGATGAATTAAGAAAATAAAACAAAAAATAACAACAGAAAGACTTTTGGGGAGTAAAATCAAGAGAGATGGTCTTGTAAGAAAAAAGAGAGGAGACTGGGAGTGTGAACCAGTGCGGTGAACAGAAGCAAAGTGGTCGGTACGAGGTTCCATAGTGAGCAAGAGGAAACTGTGCTTCAGGGGTGGGTTGTTCCTGCTGAGCATACAGGGAGCAGGAAAACCTGATGACTTACAAATTGTCCTGTAGATGCCAACAGGTGGTGGTGACATGATAGAGCCAGGCTTTGTGCATCTCAGAGCTTACTGGCTGAGGTGGCCGGGACAAAAGTTGTTCAATGGTTGACCGCACTGGGTGACATCTTAGGCTGGGTTCATACTTCACGCGATGTGACATGTGCTCCAGCACACGCTACTTCTACGCAAGCGTTGCACTGTTTATACTTGCACACGTACTTTACATAAATGTGGAAGATTCCACCAGGTGGCAGTGCGAGATCTCATCACGGTGAGAAAGCGTTCGGCTTCGCTGTGTTTTGAATTGCCTGAAACATCCAAGAGGACATCTTGCCACAATATCTTTGAAAAGGATGTTTAATGATTACATCCATCTATCCGGGGATGTGCCCATTCCTGCAAGCATTGGGTGGGAGACAGAAACAAAATACCTGGATGGGACATCAACTTATTGCAAGCTGAACACAAGCACACACATACATTAGCGTCATTTTAGCGTCACCAAATCCCTAAACCTTCATGTCTTTGGAAGGTAACCGGAGCAAACTGTGGAAACCCATCAGGAAAACATGCCAAGTCCAGGCAGGGAACACGAGGGACGTGACTCACTGCTAGAGAGCAGCGCTACCACTCCGCCACTGGGCTGCCCCCACATGTGTGATTATTAAGAATATTCATTATTTAAACAAAGTTAATAATTTTTTTTGTAAAATGTAACATACATACTTTAATACATTTCATCGTGAAAGTGATATCAAGTATAAATCTAAGGATTCTAAGTGTGCAAAGAGCTTGAATATCATAAATTTAATGTGTTCTGTTTGGCGATCATTTGCTGCTTGCCGCTGCTGTCACTTCAGGAGGAATCCCCTGAGGCACGTAGCGATTAACAACTGCATTGGTTTTATGATGACATTTATCACGGTCTACTTTAATGATAAAGTATACTATGAGGTTAAAGTGGACGTTTTGAGATTAAAGCCAAAATTCCCACTTTAATCACAAAATAGATCTTTTCATAATGTTCTTAATTTTTTTCTCTGTCACTCAAATATGCTGCCATACAGTACATTCTGATGCTGTTGTGAAGGTTAAAAAAAAAAAAAAGACGGCACAGAAGATGGTATGTTAGACTTTTAAAATGTATCATGTCATTATGTTGGGGAACATAAAAGCACCAAGAATGCATTTGTATGTCGGAATTTTGCTTCACCAGATCAGACCATTCATCAAACATCGAAGCACGCACATCGATTTTCACAGGATCATCAAAGCGGCTTTCTGTCACATGTAGATAGTAAATAGAGACTGTGATGTCACATTTATCACACTGTGCCCCCCGACTTTTTGCTGATACTGCAACTCGCATAAGGACAGAGGACGCATCAAATGAACGATGGAATGCGTGGCAGCCATGATGCGTGCACGTTCTGAGCGTGAAGTATAAATAGGCCCTTAGCCTCACAGAGTGAGCAGGGGTGATTGTTAGGAGAGATGCATTGAGGAGCCCAGGAATAATGAAAGTGATGCAACCAGATTTTAACTCTCTTGTTTTAGATTTTTGATTTTACCCCATTTATTAGATAACTCCACTACACTTCATTAATTGGACACTGCTTGATATAGAATAAAATACACAATCCACTTTTGTACTGAACTTTGATGTTTTGTGTCTTCATTGCACTGGTGCATCCTCGGTTTCAAGGGGAAACAAGCGATGACCGGCTGCAAGCACCCCAGAGTATTACCAACACCACAATTAACTTCTAAATATACAGACTATAAGAGCATTTCTGTACATACTGAAATTGATTTAATAAATATAAAATAAACCACACAAGGATGGTGCCAGAAAGACAAATGTAAATTCCCAGCCTATGCAATAGAATAGCATAGTTGATGATGTCAAAGGCAGTGCTTAAATCTAACATATAATTACTGTAGTATTTCCCTCAACAGAAGATATTAAAATATCATTTACAACATGAATTACTGTTGTTTCTATGCTGTGACCATTGTGAAAGCTGGATTGGAATTTCTCAAGTAAACTGTGATGTGTAATGTGAGACTGAAACAGCATTGTGACTACTTCAAGTATTTTAGAATTGAAAGGACAATTTTAAAAAGTTCTGTAATTATTAAAAATATGCAGGTCTAGCTCTGATTTTTTTTTCAGTAATAGTCTGATAACAGACTGTTTTAATAATAATAATAATAATTCTTTGCATTTATATAGCGCTTTTCTCATTACTCAAAGCACTCAGCAATTGCAAGTTAAGGGCCTTGCTGAAGGGCCCAACAGAGCAGAGTCCCTTTTGGGACCTTTTAGTCCTTTTAGTGCATTAGGAACTGTGCCTTCAGTAATTAATTACTGATAAGGCTAAGCATAGGTGTTGCAAGGAAAGCAATTGTGCTTAACCCGTGTTTTATTGGGACTATGTCTAATCAGCAGGAACTGCAGTAGTTTTCATTTTACAAATTAACTAGCTGATTAACCCATCTAAGATGAACTAAAATCCATGTAATCAAAATAGCTTCTGTTATGTACCGTTTGCATTGGTTTTTGAAAAACAGCATTAATGTTTGGGATGCACCATCTATTGGAATGACAAATGCAATGCATTCTATTGCTATAAATGTTTGTGATTCGCCATCTGTTGGAATGACAGATACATAGCAACCAGACAGACACATGGACACTTATCCATTTACTAAAGTAGAAGTTATCCTGTTATCCAGTTTGTAGAGTGATATATTACTCTACTTTCCCCTTTTGTATTATTAATATGTAGTATTTGTCAGAATGCCTCAAATCTCACAGACTTAGCACTGTTTATAAGTTATTGTACCATGTAACCTCTCCCCACCTTCCCTTCTACATTTATAACCTCAGGCAATTAGGTGTAGTAAAAGACAAGCAGGAGTTAAGTTACAATTTAAATAATGTATTATTGATAATATTCATAAATAATAACAATATACAAAGTACATTTGAATATTGCCAACCATACAACCTGATACATATTGATGTGTAGTTTCAGGCGGCATACAGACTTATTAGTTACTTAAAATGTCTCTAGTTAAGACATCATTTTTGGTCAGCTTTCCTGTCTCAATATGGCTGCCGAC